>NW_026288273.1:0-40000 GCF_023373465.1 Oncorhynchus keta
TGTTGTAACAGGGTCACCAGGTGTTGTTGTCAGTACTGTACCTGAGTAACTTGTTGTAACAGGGTCACCAGGTGTTGTAACAGGGTCACCAGGTGTTGTTGTCAGTACTGTACCTGAGTAACTTGTTGTAACAGGGTCACCAGGTGTTGTTGTCAGTACTGTACCTGAGTAACTTGTTGTAACAGGGTCACCAGGTGTTGTAACAGGGTCACCAGGTGTTGTTGTCAGTACTGTACCTGAGTAACTTGTTGTAACAGGGTCACCAGGTGTTGTAACAGGGTCACCAGGTGTTGTTGTCAGTACTGTACCTGAGTAACTTGTTGTAACAGGGTCACCAGGTGTTGTAACAGGGTCACCAGGTGTTGTTGTCAGTACTGTACCTGAGTAACTTGTTGTAACAGGGTCACCAGGTGTTGTAACAGGGTCACCAGGTGTTGTAACAGGGTCACCAGGTGTTGTTGTCAGTACTGTACCTGAGTAACTTGTTGTAACAGGGTCACCAGGTGTTGTAACAGGGTCACCAGGTGTTGTTGTCAGTACTGTACCTGAGTAACTTGTTGTAACAGGGTCACCAGGTGTTGTAACAGGGTCACCAGGTGTTGTAACAGGGTCACCAGGTGTTGTAACAGGGTCACCAGGTGTTGTAACAGGGTCACCAGGTGTTGTTGTCAGTACTGTACCTGAGTAACTTGTTGTAACAGGGTCACCAGGTGTTGTAACAGGGTCACCAGGTGTTGTTGTCAGTACTGTACCTGAGTAACTTGTTGTAACAGGGTCACCAGGTGTTGTAACAGGGTCACCAGGTGTTGTAACAGGTCACCAGGTGCTTGTTGTCAGTACTGTACCCGAGTAACTTGTTGTAACAGGGTCACCAGGTGTTGTGCGGTTGTAACAGGGTCACCAGGTGTTGTAACAGGGTCACCAGGTGTTGCTGTCAGTACTGTACCCCTGAGTAATCTTGTTGTAACAGTGTCACCAGGTGTTGTAACAGGTCACCAGGTGTTGTAACAGAGGTCACCTGGTGTTGTAACAGTGTCACCAGGTGTTGTTGTCAGTACTGTACCTGGTAACTTGTTGTAACAGGGTCACCAGGTGTTGTAACAGGGTCACCAGGTGTTGTAACAGGTCACCAGGTGTTTTGTTGTGTGTTGTAACAGGGTCACCAGGTGTTGTAACAGGGTCACCAGGTGTTGTTGTCAGTGCTGTAACAGGTCACCACCTGGTCACCAGGTGTTGTAACAGGGTCACCAGGTGTTGTCAGTACTGTACCTGAGTAACTTGTGTAACAGGGTCACCAGGTGTTGTGTTGTAACAGGGTCACCAGGTGTTGTAACAGGGTCACCAGGTGTTGTTGTCAGACTGTACCTGAGTAACTTGTTGTAACAGGGTCACCAGGTGTTGTAACAGGGTCACCAGGTGTTGTAACAGGGTCACCAGGGTCACCAGGTGTTGTAACAGGGTCACCAGGTGTTGTAACAGGGTCACCAGGTGTTGTTGTCAGGTACCTGTAACTTGTTGTAACAGGGTCACCAGGTGTTGTAACAGGGTCACCAGGTGTTTGTACTGTACCTGGTAACTTGTTGTAACAGGGTCACCAGGTGTTGTAACAGGGTCACCAGGTTGTTGTCAGTACTGTACCTGAGTAACTTGTTGTAACAGGGTCACCAGGTGTTGTAACAGGGTCACCAGGTGTTGTTGTCAGTACTGTACCTGAGTAACTTGTTGTAACAGGGTCACCAGGTGTTGTAACAGGGTCACCAGGTGTTGTTGTCAGTACTGTACCTGAGTAACTTGTTGTAACAGGGTCACCAGGTGTTGTAACAGGGTCACCAGGTGTTGTTGTCAGTACTGTACCTGAGTAACTTGTTGTAACAGGGTCACCAGGTGTTGTAACAGGGTCACCAGGTGTTGTTGTCAGTACTGTACCTGAGTAACTTGTTGTAACAGGGTCACCAGGTGTTGTAACAGGGTCACCAGGTGTTGTAACAGGGTCACCAGGTGTTGTAACAGGGTCACCAGGTGTTGTGTTGTAACAGGGTCACCAGGTGTTGTAACAGGGTCACCAGGTGTTGTTGTCAGTACTGTGCCTGAGTAACTTGTTGTAACAGGGTCACCAGGTGCAGCAGTGTTGTAACAGGGTCACCAGGTGTTGTAACAGGGTCACCAGGTGTTGTTGTCAGTACTGTACCTGAAGTAACTTGTTTGTAAACAGGGTCACCAGGTGTTGTAACAGGGTCACCAGGTGTTGTAACAGGGTCACCAGGTGTTGTTGTCAGTAGTACCCGTTCAATGTACCTGAGTAACTTGTTGTAACAGGGTCACCAGGTCTCTAGTTGTGTTGCCATCAGCACTGAGCTCCCGGACTGTTCGGACTTTGGCGAAGAGCGGACTTCGGGAGCTGACGGGTCCTTTAGCATCTCGCCACACACACGCACTGCCAGGTGGTCATGGACACACACCTCCTGAGCACACACACACACACACACACACGCACACACACGCACACACGCGCACACACGCGCACACCCACGCGCACACACACACACGCACACACACACGCACGCACACTGCATACAGTTTGCCGCTTTTTGTTTTACTGCTACGTTTGCCTCCAGAGACACTGCACTTCAGACTGAGGGATGAGACCAGTAATTCATGTATTGTGATTCTACATGTATTGTGATTCTATGTGTATTGTGATTCTACGTGTATTGTGATTCTACGTGTATTGTGATTCTACGTGTATTGTGATTCTACATGTATTGTGATTCTACGTGTATTGTGATTCTACGTGTATTGTGATTCTACATATTGTGATTCTACGTGTATTGTGATTCTACGTGTATTGTGATTCTACGTGTATTGTGATTCTACGTGTGTGTGATTCTCGTGTATATCTATGGATTCTACTATTATATGTGATTCTAAATATTACCAGGTCTGTATATCTATGGACCCCCCATCACTATTATATGTGATTTCTACCTGTGTGTTAGAGGTCTGTATATCTATTCTATGATTCTCGTGTATTGTGATTCTACATTACATGTATTGTGATTACCTGTGTGTTGCCTGTATATCTCATCACTATTATATAGATTCTATTAAATATTACCTGTGTGTTGTGTATATCTATACATTACATTATATAGAGTAAGTTATATCTAAATATTACCTGTGTGATTAGAGGTCTGTGTATCTTGTGACCCCATCACTATTATTATATAGAGGTTATATTAAATATTACCTGTGTGTTAGAGGTCTGTGTATTGTGGATTCTCTATTATATAGAGGTTATATTAAATATTCGTGTTTAGACTGTATATCTATGATCCATCACTATTATATGTTGTGTGATTACCGTGTGTTAGAGGCCTGTATTCTACGTGTATTCCATGATTATAGAGGTTATATTAAATATTACCTGTAAGGAGGCCTGTATATCTATGGACCCCCCCCATCACTATTATATAGAGGTTATATTAAATTCTACATGTGTTGCCTGATATCTATACATGTATTATATAGAGGTTATACATGTATTGTGATTCTAGGTCTGTATATCTATGACCCCCCATCACTATTATATAGAGGTTATATTAAATGTACCTGTGTGTTAGAGGCCTGTATATCTATGGATTCTCATTATTATAGAGGTTATATTAAATATTACCTGTGTGTTAGAGGTCTGTATATCTATGGACCCCTAACATCACTATTATATAGAGGTTATATTAAATATTACCTGTGTGTTAGAGGTCTGTATATCTATGGACCCCCCATCACTATATAGAGGTTATATTAAATATTACCTGTGTGTTAGAGGTCTGTATATCTATGGACCCCCCCCCATCGCTATTATATAGAGGTTATATTAAATATTACCTGTGTGTTAGAGGTCTGTATATCTATGGACCCCCCTCTCACATCACTATATAGAGGTTATATTAAATATTACCTGTGTGTTAGAGGTCTGTATATCATGGAACCCCCCATCACTATTATATAGAGGTTATACAATATTACCTGTGTGTTAGAGGCCTGTATCTATGGACCCCCCCCATCACTATTATTATATAGAGGTTATATTAAATATTACCTGTGTGTTAGAGGTCTGTATATCTATGTGTATTGTGATTCTACGTGTATTGTGATTCTACATGTATTGTGATTCTACATGTATTGTGATTCTACGTGTATTGTGATTCTACGTGTATTGTGATTCTACGTGTATTGTGATTCTACATGTATTGTGATTCTCCATGTATTGTGATTCTCCATGTATTGTGATTCTGTGTGTATTGTGATTCTCATTATTCTACATGTATTGTGATTCTACATGTATTGTGATTCTCCATGTATTGTGATTCTCCGTGTATTGTGATTCTACGTGTATTGTGATTCTACGTGTATTGTGATTCTACGTGTATTGTGATTCTACGTGTATTGTGATTCTACGTGTATTGTGATTCTACGTGTATTGTGATTCTACATGTATTGTGATTCTACATGTATTGTGATTCTACGTGTATTGTGATTCTACATGTATTGTGATTCTACGTGTATTGTGATTCTACGTGTATTGTGATTCTACGTGTATTGTGATTCTACGTGTATTGTGATTCTACATGTATTGTGATTCTACGTGTATTGTGATTCTACGTGTATTGTGATTCTACGTGTATTGTGATTCTACGTGTATTGTGATTCTACGTGTATTGTGATTCTACATGTATTGTGATTCTACGTGTATTGTGATTCTACGTGTATTGTGATTCTCATTATTCTACATGTATTGTGATTCTACATGTATTGTGATTCTACATGTATTGTGATTCTACATGTATTGTGATTCTACGTGTATTGTGATTCTACATGTATTGTGATTCTACGTGTATTGTGATTCTACGTGTATTGTGATTCTACATGTATTGTGATTCTACATGTATTGTGATTCTACGTGTATTGTGATTCTACGTGTATTGTGATTCTACGTGTATTGTGATTCTACATGTATTGTGATTCTACGTGTATTGTGATTCTACATGTATTGTGATTCTACGTGTATTGTGATTCTACGTGTATTGTGATTCTACATGTATTGTGATTCTACGTGTATTGTGATTCTCATTATTCTACATGTATTGTGATTCTACGTGTATTGTGATTCTACATGTATTGTGATTCTACGTGTATTGTGATTCTACGTGTATTGTGATTCTACGTGTATTGTGATTCTACGTGTATTGTGATTCTACGTGTATTGTGATTCTACGTGTATTGTGATTCTACGTGTATTGTGATTCTACATGTATTGTGATTCTACGTGTATTGTGATTCTACGTGTATTGTGATTCTACATGTATTGTGATTCTACATGTATTGTGATTCTACGTGTATTGTGATTCTACGTGTATTGTGATTCTACGTGTATTGTGATTCTACGTGTATTGTGATTCTACGTGTATTGTGATTCTACATGTATTGTGATTCTACATGTATTGTGATTCTACATGTATTGTGATTCTACGTGTATTGTGATTCTACGTGTATTGTGATTCTACATGTATTGTGATTCTACGTGTATTGTGATTCTACATGTATTGTGATTCTACATGTATTGTGATTGTGCTTCTCATGATTCGAGGTTATATTACCTGTGTGTTAGAGGCCTGTATATCTATGGACCCCCCCCCATCACTATTATATAGAGGTTATATTAAATATTACCTGTGTGTTAGAGGTCTGTATATCTATGGACCCCCATCACTATTATATAGAGGTTATATTAAATATTACCTGTGTGTTAGAGGCCTGTATATCTATGGACCCCCCCCCATCACTATTATATAGAGGTTATATTAAATATTACCTGTGTGTTAGAGGCCTGTATATCTATGGACCCCCATCACTATTATATAGAGGTTATATTAAATATTACCTGTGTGTTAGAGGCCTGTATATCTATGGACCCCCCCCATCACTATTATATAGAGGTTATATTAAATATTACCTGTGTGTTAGAGGTCTGTATATCTATGGACCCCCCCATCACTATTATATAGAGGTTATATTAAATATTACCTGTGTGTTAGAGGTCTGTATATCTATGGACCCCCCATCACTATTATATAGAGGTTATATTAAATATTACCTGTGTGTTAGAGGTCTGTATATCTATGGACCCCCCATCACTATTATATAGAGGTTATATTAAATATTACCTGTGTGTTAGAGGCCTGTATATCTATGGACCCCCATCACTATTATATAGAGGTTATATTAAATATTACCTGTGTGTTAGAGGTCTGTATATCTATGGACCCCCATCACTATTATATAGAGGTTATATTAAATATTACCTGTTGTGTTAGAGGTCTGTATATCTATGGACCCCCCCATCACTATTATATAGAGGTTATATTAAATATTACCTGTGTGTTAGAGGTCTGTATATCTATGGACCCCCATCACTATTATATAGAGGTTATATTAAATATTACCTGTGTGTTAGAGGTCTGTATATCTATGGACCCCCCATCACTATTATATAGAGGTTATATTAAATATTACCTATTATATGTGTGTTGTGTGGACCCCCATCACTATTATATAGAGGAGGCCTGTATATCTATGGACCCCCATCACTATTATATAGAGGTTATATTAAATATTACCTGTGTGTTAGAGGTCTGTATATCTATGGAGCCCCCCATCACTATTATATAGAGGTTATATTAAATATTACCTGTGTGTTAGAGGTCTGGTCATCACTATTATATAGGGTTATATTAAATATTAGTGTGTTAGAGGCTGTATATCTATGGACCTCCATCACAGCAGGTTATATTCTATTACTTGTGTGTTAGAGGTCTGTCCACTATGGACACCCCCATCACATATAGAGGTTATATTAAATATTACCTGTGTTAGGGCATTCAGCAGGGTCTGGAGGGTGGGACCCCCCCCATCACTATTATATAGAGGTTATATTAAATATTAGGAAGCACTATCTAAACACTACCTGGTGGGCCCTGAAGGCACAGTCAGTAAACACACACTGGGGCATTCAGCAGGGTCTGGAGGGTGGGCAGGAACACTCCTCAGTAAACACACTCCTGGTGGGCCCTGAACACACAGTCAGTAAACACACTCCTGGTGGGCCCTGAACACACAGTCAGTAAACACACTCCTGGTGGGCCCTGAACACACAGTCAGTCAGCCCTAAACACACTCCTGGTGGGCCCTGAACACACAGTCAGTAAACACACTCCTGGTGGGCCCTGTACACACACAGTCAGTAAACACACTCCTGGTGGGCCCTGAAACACACAGTCAGTAAACACACTCCTGGTGGGCCCTGAACACACAGTCAGTAAACACACTCCTGGTGGGCCCTGAACACACAGTCAGTAAACACACTCCTGGTGGGCCCTGAAACACACAGTCAGTAAACACACTCTGGTGGGCCCTGAACACACAGTCAGTAAACACACTACCTGGTGGGCCCTGACACACACAGTCAGTAAACACACTCCTGGTGGGCCCTGAAACACACAGTCAGTAAACACACTCCTGGTGGGCCCTGAACACACAGTCAGTAAACACACTCCTGGTGGGCCCTGAACACACAGTCAGTAAACACACTCCTGGTGGGCCCTGAACACACACAGTCAGTAAACACACTCCTGGTGGGCCCTGAACACACAGTCAGTAAACACACTCCTGGTGGGCCCTGAACACACAGTCAGTAAACACACTCCTGGTGGGCCCTGAACACACAGTCAGTAAACACACTCCTGGTGGGCCCTGAACACACAGTCAGTAAACACACTCCTGGTGGGCCCTGAAACACACAGTCAGTAAACACACTCCTGGTGGGCCCTGAACACACAGTCAGTAAACACACTCCTGGTGGGCCCTGACACACACAGTCAGTAAACACACTCCTGGTGGGCCCTGAACACACAGTCAGTAAACACACTCCTGGTGGGCCCTGAACACACAGTCAGTAAACACACTCCTGGTGGGCCCTGAACACGGTCAGTAAACACACTCCTGGTGGGCCCTGAACACACAGTCAGTAAACACACTCCTGGTGGGCCCTGAACACACAGTCAGTAAACACACTCCTGGTGGGCCCTGAACACACAGTCAGTAAACACACTCCTGGTGGGCCCTGAACACACAGTCAGTAAACACACTCCTGGTGGGCCCTGAACACACACAGTCAGTAAACACACTCCTGGTGGGCCCTGAACACACAGTCAGTAAACACACTCCTGGTGGGCCCTGAACACACACAGTCAGTAAACACACTCCTGGTGGGCCCTGAACACACAGTCAGTAAACACACTGCTGGTGGGCCCTGAACACACAGTCAGTAAACACACTCCACTGAACACACAGTCAGTAAACACACTCCTGGTGGGGAACACACAGTCAGTAAACACACTCCTGGTGGGCCCTGAACACACAGTCAGTAAACACACTCCTGGTGGGCCCTGAACACACAGTCAGTAAACACACTCCTGGTGGGCCCTGAACACACAGTCAGTAAACACACTCCTGGTGGGCCCTGAACACACAGTCAGTAAACACACTCCTGGTGGGCCCTGACACACACAGTCAGTAAACACACTCCTGGTGGGCCCTGAACACACAGTCAGTAAACACACTCCTGGTGGGCCCTGAACACACAGTCAGTAAACACACTCCTGGTGGGCCCTGAACACACAGTCAGTAAACACACTCCTGGTGGGCCCTGAGTCACACACAGTCAGTAAACACACTCCTGGTGGGCCCTGAACACACAGTCAGTAAACACACTCCTGGTGGGCCCTGAACACACAGTCAGTAAACACACTGCTGGTGGGCCCTGAACACACAGTCAGTAAACACACTCCTGGTGGGCCCTGAACACACAGTCAGTAAACACACTCCTGGTGGGCCCTGAACACACAGTCAGTAAACACACTCCTGGTGGGCCCTCAGAACACACAGTCAGTAAACACACTCCTGGTGGGCCCTGAACACACAGTCAGTAAACACACTCCTGGTGGGCCCTGAACACACAGTCAGTAAACACACAGTCAGTAAACACTGGTGGGCCCTGAACACACAGTCAGTAAACACACTGCTGGTGGGCCCTGAACACACAGTCAGTAAACACACTCCTGGTGGGCCCTGAACACACACAGTCAGTAAACACACTCCTGGTGGGCCCTGAACACACAGTCAGTAAACACACTCCTGGTGGGCCCTGAACACACACAGTCAGTAAACACACTGCTGGTGGGCCCTGAACACACAGTCAGTAAACACACTCCTGGTGGGCCCTGAACACACAGTCAGTAAACACACTCCTGGTGGGCCCTGAACACACAGTCAGTAAACACACTCCTGGTGGGCCCTGAACACACAGTCAGTCAGTAAACACACTAAACACACTGGTGGGCCCTGAACACACAGTCAGTAAACACACTCCTGGTGGGCCCTGAACACACACAGTCAGTAAACACACTCCTGGTGGGCCCTGAACACACAGTCAGTAAACACACTCCTGGTGGGCCCTGAACACACAGTCAGTAAACACACTCCTGGTGGGCCCTGAAACACACAGTCAGTAAACACACTAAACACACCTGGTGGGCCCTGAACACACACAGTCAGTAAACACACTCCTGGTGGGCCCTGAACACACAGTCAGTAAACACACTCCTGGTGGGCCCTGAACACACACAGTCAGTAAACACACTCCTGGTGGGCCCTGAACACACACAGTCAGTAAACACACTCCTGGTGGGCCCTGGAACACACACAGTCAGTAAACACACTCCTGGTGGGCCCTGAACACACAGTCAGTAAACACACTCCTGGTGGGCCCTGAACACACAGTCAGTAAACACACTCCTGGTGGGCCCTGAACACACAGTCAGTAAACACACTCCTGGTGGGCCCTGAACACACAGTCAGTAAACACACTCCTGGTGGGCCCTGAACACACAGTCAGTAAACACACTCCTGGTGGGCCCTGAAACACACAGTCAGTAAACACACTCCTGGTGGGCCCTGAACACACACAGTCAGTAAACACACTCCTGGTGGGCCCTGAACACACAGTCAGTAAACACACTCCTGGTGGGCCCTGAACACACAGTCAGTAAACACACTCCTGGTGGGCCCTGAACACACACAGTCAGTAAACACACTCCTGGTGGGCCCTGAACACACACAGTCAGTAAACACACTCCTGGTGGGCCCTGAACACACAGTCAGTAAACACACTCCTGGTGGGCCCTGAACACACAGTCAGTAAACACACTCCTGGTGGGCCCTGAACACACAGTCAGTAAACACACTCCTGGTGGGCCCTGAACACACACAGTCAGTAAACACACTCCTGGTGGGCCCTGAACACACAGTCAGTCAGTAAACAGTAAACCTGGTGGGCCCTGAACACACAGTCAGTAAACACACTCCTGGTGGGCCCTGAACACACAGTCAGTAAACACACTCCTGGTGGGCCCTGAACACACACAGTCAGTAAACACACTCCTGGTGGGCCCTGAACACACACAGTCAGTAAACACACTCCTGGTGGGCCCTGAACACACACAGTCAGTAAACACACTCCTGGTGGGCCCTGAACACACACAGTCAGTAAACACACTCCTGGTGGGCCCTGAACACACAGTCAGTAAACACACTCCTGGTGGGCCCTGAACACACACAGTCAGTAAACACACTCCTGGTGGGCCCTGAACACACACAGTCAGTAAACACACTCCTGGTGGGCCCTGAACACACAGTCAGTAAACACACTCCTGGTGGGCCCTGAACACACAGTCAGTAAACACACTCCTGGTGGGCCCTGAACACACAGTCAGTAAACACACTCCTGGTGGGCCCTGAACACACACAGTCAGTAAACACACTCCTGGTGGGCCCTGTAAACACACACAGTCAGTAAACACACTGCTGGTGGGCCCTGAACACACACAGTCAATACACACTGCTGGTGGGCCCTGAACACACACAGTCAGTAAACACACTCCTGGTGGGCCCTGAACACACACAGTCAGTAAACACACTCCTGGTGGGCCCTCAGTAAACACACACACACAGTCAGTAAACACACTCCTGGTGGGCCCTGAACACACACAGTCAGTAAACACACTCCTGGTGGGCCCTGAACACACACAGTCAGTAAACACACTCCTGGTGGGCCCTGAACACACAGTCAGTAAACACACTCCTGGTGGGCCCTGAACACACAGTCAGTAAACACACTCCTGGTGGGCCCTGAACACACAGTCAGTAAACACACTCCTGGTGGGCCCTGAACACACAGTCAGTAAACACACTCCTGGTGGGCCCTGAACACACACAGTCAGTAAACACACTCCTGGTGGGCCCTGAACACACAGTCAGTAAACACACTGCTGGTGGGCCCTGAAACACACAGTCAGTAAACACACTCCTGGTGGGCCCTGAAACACACAGTCAGTAAACACACTCCTGGTGGGCCCTGAACACACAGTCAGTAAACACACCTGGTGGGCCCTGAACACACAGTCAGTAAACACACTCCTGGTGGGCCCTGAACACACACAGTCAGTAAACACACTCCTGGTGGGCCCTGAACACACAGTCAGGGCCCTGAACACACACAGTCAGTAAACACACTCCTGGTGGGCCCTGAACACACACAGTCAGTAAACACACTCCTGGTGGGCCCTGAACACACACAGTCAGTAAACACACTCCTGGTGGGCCCTGAACACACAGTCAGTAAACACGTAAATATGGAGTCATGTACTAACCAAAACGGTGTTAAACAAATCAAATATATTTTATATTTGAGATTCTTCAAAGTAGCCACCCTTTACCTTGATGACAGCTTTGCACATTCTTGGCATTCTCTCAACCAGCTTCATGAGGTAGTCACCTGGAATGCATTTCAATTAACAGCTGTGCCTTGCTAAAAGTTAATTTGTGGAATTTCTTTCCTTCTTAATGCTTTTGAGCCAATCAGTTGTGTTGTGATGAGGTAGGAGGGGTATACAGAAGATAGCCCTATTTGGTAAAAGACCCAGTCAATATTAGGGCAAGAACAGCTCAAATAAGCAAAGAGAAATGACAGTCCATCATTTACTTTAAGACATGAAGGTCAGTCAAACATGAAGTTCAGTCGCAACAACCATCAAGTGCTGTGATGAAACTGGCTCTCATGAGGAGCGCCACAGGAAAGACCCAGAGTTCCCTCTGCTGCAGAGGATGAGTTCATTAGTTACCAGCCTCAGATTGCAGCCCAAATAAAGGCTTCAGAGTTCAAGTAACAGACACATCTCAACATCAACTGTTCAGAGGAGACTGTGTGAATCAGGCCTTCATGGTCGAATTGCTGTCAAGAAACCACTACTAAAGGACACCAATAAGAAGAAGAGACTTATTCGGGCCAATAAACACAAGCAGTGGACATTAGACCGGTGGAAATCTGTCCTTTGGTCTGATGAGTCCAAATCTGCGATGTTTGTGAGACACAGAGTAGGTGAACGGATGACCTCAGCATGTGTGGTTCCCACCGCGAAGCATGGAGGAGGAGGTGTGATGATGTGTGGTTCCCACCGCGAAGCATGGAGGAGGAGGTGTGATGATGTGTGGTTCCCACCGCGAAGCATGGAGGAGGAGGTGTGATGGTGTGTGGTTCCCACCGCGAAGCATGGAGGAGGAGGTGTGATGATGTGGGGGTGCTTTGCCTGTGACACTGTCAATTATATATTTAGAATTCAAGGCAGACTTCTGGTTTGCGCTTAATGGGACTATCCTCTGTTTTTCAACAGGACAATGACCCAACACACCTCCAGGCTGTGTAAGGGCCATTTGACGAAGGAGAGTGATGGAGTGCTGCATCAGATGACCTGGCCTCCACAATCACCCGACCGCAACCCAATTGAGATGTTTTGGGATGAGTTGGACCGCAGAGTGAAGGAAAAACAGCCAACAAGTGCTCAGCATATGTGGGAACTCCTTCAAGACTGTTGGAAAAGCATTCCAGGTGAAGCTGGTTGAGAGAATGCCAAGCGGGTGCAAAGCTGTCATCAAGGCAATGGGTGGATATTTTGAAGAATCTAAAATATATTTTTATTTGTTTAACACTTGTTTGGTTTGGTGTCAGAGTATATCCCCAGGGTATCTAGGGGTCAGAGTATATCCTCAGAGTATCTAGGGGTCAGAGTATCTAGGGGTCAGAGTATCTAGGGGTCAGAGTATCTAGGGGTCAGAGTATCTAGGGGTCAGAGTATATCCCCAGAGTATCTAGGGGTCAGAGTATCTAGGGGTCAGAGTATATCCCCAGAGTATCTAGGGGTCAGAGTATATCCCCAGAGTATCTAGGGGTCAGAGTATCTAGGGGTCAGAGTATATCCCCAGAGTATCTAGGGGTCAGTGTATCTAGTGGTCAGAGTATATCCCCAGAGTATCTAGGGGTCAGAGTATATCAGAGATATCCTCCCAGAGTATCTAGGGGTCAGAGTATATCAGAGTATCTAGGGGTCAGAGTATATCCCCAGAGTATCTAGGGGTCAGAGTATCTAGGGGTCAGAGTATATCCCCAGAGTATCTAGGGGTCAGAGTATCTAGGGGTCAGAGTATATCCCCCAGAGTATCTAGGGGTCAGACCATATCCCCAGAGTATCTAGTTGTGCATCTAGGGGTCAGAGTATATCATAGGGGTCAGGTATCTAGGGGTCAGAGTATATCCCCAGGTATCTAGGGGTCAAAGTATATCCCACAGAATCTAGGGGTCAGGTATCTAGGGGTCAGAGTATATCCCCAGGTATCTAGGGGTCACACCGAATCATATCCCCAGAGTATCTAGGGGTCAGACACCGAATCATAAGGGGTGTGTCGAACATGCCTCCCGAATCGTACAGCTGGAAGAACACCGAATCAGTGGCACAGAATCTAGGTGTCATAAACACCTCGGTGACGGGGCTGTAACATAGCAACACCAATCGGGAGAGGAGCTGGCACTGGAGATCCGAATCATAAAATACATCAGTTTGGCCAGACCCTCCGCTGAATCTAAACACACGCAGCTCAGATACCTGCACACACACACACACCGAATCATAAACACATCACACACACACACAGAATCATAAACACACACACGAATCATAAACACACACACACACACGAATCACACACACACACAAACACACACACACAGAATCATAAACACACACACACCGAATCATAAACACACACACACACCGAATCATAACACACACACACACACAGAATCATAAACACACACACACCGAATCATAAACACACACACACCGAATCACACACACACACCGAATCATAAACACACACACACACACAGAATCATAAACACACACACACACACAGAATCATAAACACACCACACACAGAATCAGAATCACACACACACACACAGAATCATAAACACACACACAGAATCATAAACACACACACACACGAATCACACACACACACACACCGAATCATAAACACACACACACAGAATCATATGTTTGTGAATCATACACACACACACACAGAATCATAACACACACACAGAATCACACACACACACAGAATCATAAAACACACACGAATCATAAAACACAAACAAATCAAACACACACACACACCACCGAATCATAAACACACACACACACACACAAATCACACACACACACACCGAATCATAAACACACACACACACACGAATCATAAACACACACGAATCACAAACACACACACACCGAATCATAAACACACACACACCGAATCACACACACACACACACACCGAATCATAAACACACACACACAATCACACACACACACCGAATCATAACACACACACACACACACACACACACACACACCGAATCACAAACACACACACACACACCGAATCATAAACACACACACACAGAACACACACACACCGAATCACACACACACACACACCGAATCACAACACACACAGAATCATAAACACACACACACCGAATCATAAACACACACACACACACACACCGAATCATAAACACACACACACCGAATCACACACACACACACACACCGAATCACAAACACACACACACCGAATCACAAACACACACACACCGATCACAAACACACACAACACACACACACACACACAGAATCATAAACACACACACACGAATCACACAACACACCGAATCATAAACACACACACACACACAGAATCACACACACACACACACCGAATCATAAACACACACACACACCGAATCATAAACACACACACACCGAATCACACACACACACACACACCGAATCATAAACACACACACACCGCACTGAATCATAAAATCAACACACTAAACACACACACAAACACAGGAATCAAATCATCACACACACACAAATCACAGACACACTGAATCATAAACACCACACACACCTAATCATAAACACACACATGGGAAATCACACACACACACACAGAATCATAAACACACACACCGAATCATAAACACACACACACACAATCACACAGAATCACAAACACACACACACCGAATTTACACACACACACACACACACCGAATCACACACACACACACTGAATCACACACAACACACACCGAATCACACACACACACGAATCACACACACACAGAACACACACAACACACACACCGAATCACAAACACACAGAGACCGAATCACACCTCACACTACACACACCGATCTTCAGACACACTGAATCACACACACACAGGGAACACACAGCACACACACAGCAGCACAGGTATCACACCTCAGACACACACACACCACACAACACACACACACCGAATCACACACACACACCGAGAATCAGAATCAGACAGACCGCATAATATCCCACACACACACACACACTGGGCACAGAATCTACAACACATCAGGATGGACACACACACACACCGAATCACAGACACACACACACACTGAATCACACACACACACACACCGAATCACACACACCGAATCTATCACACACACACACACACACAGAATCACACCACACACACAGAGAGACAGAGGGTCTATCACAAGCTGGGCTACACACAGAGAGACAGAGGGTCTATCCATCACATCTACAGAGATGGACAGAGGGTCTATACCTCCTCGAGCTCCTCCCCTTCTCCTGGTCTTCCTGGTTGGGGGCGAATGGGAGGACAGAGGGGTCGCATCTAGCTGGGCGTATAGAGAGACAGTGGTCTACCATACATCAGCTGGGCGACCTCAGAGATCAGAGAGGGTCTATAGCCTCAGACGTCACAGAGAGACAGGGTCTATACATCTAGCTGGGCTATCTACAGAGAGACAGAGAGGGTCAATACTCATCTAGCTGGGAATCAAACAGAGAGACAGAGGGTCTATACCTCATCTAGCTGGGCGATCACAGAGAGACAGAAGGGTCTATACTCATCTAGCTGGGCGAATCACAGAGAGACAGAGAGGGTCTATACCTCATCTAGCTGGGCATCTACAGAGAGACAGAGAGGGTCTATACCTCATCAAATCTACAGAGAGACAGAGAGGGTCTATACCTCATCTAGCTGGGCGATCTACAGAGAGACAGAGAGGGTCTATACCTCATCTAGCTGGGCTATCTACAGAGAGACAGAGAGGGTCACTCATCTAGCTGGGCGATCTACAGAGAGACAGAGAGGGTCAATACCTCATCTAGCTGGGCGATCTACAGAGAGACAGAGAGGGTCTATACCTCATCTAGCTGGGGATCTACAGAGAGACAGAGAGGGTCTATACTCATCTAGCTGGGCACATCTACAGAGAGACAGAGAGGGTCTATACCTCATCTAGCTGGGCATCTACAGAGAGACAGAGAGGTCTATACCTCATCTAGCTGGGCGATCTACAGAGAGACAGAGAGGAATCTATACTCATCACACACCCCGAATCTACAGAGAGACAGAGTGACACTCATCTAGCTGGGAATCTACAGAGACACAGAGGGCTATACCTCATCTAGCTGGGCTATCTACAGAGAGACAGAGGGGTCTATACCTCATCTAGCTGGGCGATCTACAGAGAGACAGAGGGTCTATACCTCATCTAGCTGGGCTATCTACAGAGACAGAGGGTGACCTCATCTAGCTGGGCCATCTACAGAGAGACAGAGAGGGTGATACCTCATCTAGCTGGGCTATCTACAGAGAGACAGAGGGTGATACCTCATCTAGCTGGGCATCTACAGAGACAGAGGGTCTATACTCATCTAGCTGGGCTATCTACAGAGACAGAGAGGTCTATACCTCATCTAGCTGGGCGATCTACAGAGAGACAGATAATACCTCATCTAGCTGGGCATCTACAGAGAGACAGAGAGGGTCAGAGGGTGAACTACTCATCTAGCTGGGCGTCTACAGAGAGACAGAGGGTCATATACCTCATCTAGCTGGGCATCTACAGAGAGACAGAGACTGGTCATACCTCATCTAGCTGGGCGATCTACAGAGAGACAGAGAGGGTCTATACCTCATCTAGCTGGGCGATCTACAGAGAGACAGAGAGGGTCTATACCTCATCTAGCTGGGCAGAATCTACAGACAGACAGAGAGGTCTATACTCATCTAGCTGGGCGATCTACAGAGAGACAGAGGGTGATACCTCATCTAGCTGGGCGATCTACAGAGAGACAGAGACGGGTCATACCTCATCTAGCTGGGCGATCTACAGAGAGACAGAGAGGGTCTATACCTCATCTAGCTGGGCGATCTACAGAGAGACAGAGAGGGAATCCTCATCTAGCTGGGCTATCTACAGAGAGACAAGAGGGTCTATACCTCATCTAGCTGGGCTATCTACAGAGAGACAAGAGAGGGTCTATACCTCATCTAGCTGGGCGATCTACAGAGAGACAGAGAGAGGGTCTATACCTCATCTAGCTGGGCGATCTACAGAGACACAAGAGAGGGTCTATACCTCATCTAGCTGGGAATCTACAGAGAGACAGAGAGGGTCTATACCTCATCTAGCTGGGCGTCTACAGAGAGACAGAGAGGGTCTATACCTCATCTAGCTGGGCGATCTACAGAGAGACAGAGAGGGTCATACCTCATCTAGCTGGGCGATCTACAGAGAGACAGAGAGGGTCTATACCTCATCTAGCTGGGCGATCTACAGAGAGACAGAGAGGGTCTATACCTCATCTAGCTGGGCTATCTACAGAGACAGAGAGGGTCTATACCTCATCTAGCTGGGCGATCTACAGAGAGAGACAGAGGTCTATACCTCATCTGGGCGTCTACAGAGAGACAGAGAGGGATCTCATCTAGCTGGGCTATCTACAGAGAGACAGAGAGGTCTATACCTCATCTAGCTGGGCTATCTACAGAGAGACAGAGAGGGTCTATACCTCATCTAGCTGGGCGATCTACAGAGAGACAGAGAGGGTCTATACCTCATCTAGCTGGGCTATCTACAGAGAGACAGAGAGGGTCAATACCTCATCTAGCTGGGCTAGACAGAGAGACAGAGAGGTCTATACCTCATCTAGCTGGGCGTCTACAGAGAGACAGAGAGGGTCTATACCTCATCTAGCTGGGCGTCTACAGAGAGACAGAGAGGGTCAATACCTCATCTAGCTGGGCATCTACAGAGAGACAGAGAGGGTCTATACCTCATCTAGCTGGGCGATCTACAGAGAGACAGAGAGGGTCTATACCTCATCTAGCTGGGCGATCTACAGAGAGACAGAGAGGTCTATACCTCATCTAGCTGGGCGATCTACAGAGAGACAGAGAGGGTCTATACCTCATCTAGCTGGGCGATCTACAGAGAGACAGAGAGGGTCTATACCTCATCTAGCTGGGCGATCTACAGAGAGACAGAGGGTCTATACCTCATCTAGCTGGGCTATCTACAGAGAGACAGAGAGGGTCTATACCTCATCTAGCTGATCTACAGAGAGACAGAGAGGGTCTATACCTCATCTAGCTGGGCTAATCTACAGAGAGACAGAGGGTCTATACCTCATCTAGCTGGGCGATCTACAGAGAGACAGAGAGGGTCTATACCTCATCTAGCTGGGCGTCTACAGAGAGACAGAGAGGGTCTATACCTCATCTAGCTGGGCGAATCATACCTCATCTAGCTGGGCGAATCAGAGAGACAGAGAGGGTCTATACTCATCTAGCTGGGCGATCTACAGAGAGACAGAGGGTCTATACCTCATCTAGCTGGGCGTCTACAGAGAGACAGAGAGGATCTATACCTCATCTAGCTGGGCGATCTCAGAGAGACAGAGAGGGTCTATACCTCATCTAGCTGGGCGATCTACAGAGAGACAGAGAGGGTCTATACCTCATCTAGCTGGGCGATCTACAGAGACAGAGAGGGTCAATACCTCATCTAGCTGGGCTATCTACAGAGAGACAGAGGGTCTATACCTCATCTAGCTGGGCTATCTACAGAGAGACAGAGAGGGTCAATACCTCATCTAGCTGGGCGATCTACAGAGAGACAGAGAGGGTCTATACCTCATCTAGCTGGGCTATCTACAGAGAGACAGAGAGGGTCAATACCTCATCTAGCTGGGCAATCTACAGAGAGACAGAGAGGGTCAATACCTCATCAGATCTAGAGAGAGACAGAGGGTCTATACCTCATCTAGCTGGGCGATCTACAGAGAGACAGAGAGGGTCAATACCTCATCTAGCTGGGCAATCTACAGAGAGACAGAGGGTCTACACCGAATCTAGCTGGGCTATCTACAGAGAGACAGAAGGGTCTATACACTCATCTAGCTGGGCGAATCACAGAGACAGAGAGGGTCAATACCTCATCTAGCTGGGCGATCTACAGAGAGACAGAGAGGTCAATACCTCATCTAGCTGGGCAATCTACAGAGACAGAGGGTCTATACCTCATCTAGCTGGGCTATCTACAGAGGACAGAGGGTCTATACCTCATCTAGCTGGGCGTCTACAGAGAGACAGAGAGGGTCTATACCTCATCTAGCTGGGCAATCTACAGGGACAGAGGGTCTATACCCTCATCTAGCTGGGCTATCTACAGGACAGAGGGTCTAGCCTCATCTAGCTGGGCGATCTACAGGACAGAGAGGGTCAATACCTCATCTAGCTGGGCTATCTACAGAGAGACAGAGGGGTTCTCCTGGTCTTCCTCATCTCTAGCTGGGCTATCTACAGGAGACAGAGGGCTATACCTCATCTAGCTGGGCTATCTACAGAGACAGAATACCTCATCTAGCTGGGCGATCTACAGAGAGACAGAGGGTCTATACCTCATCTAGCTGGGCAGTCTACAGGACAGAGACAATACCTCATCTAGCTGGGCTATCTACAGAGAGACAGAGAGGGTCTTAGCCTCATCTAGCTGGGCGTCTACAGAGAGACAGAGGGTCTATACCTCATCTAGCTGGGCTATCTACAGAGAGACAGAGGGTCTATACCTCATCTAGCTGGGCTATGTACAGAGAGACAGAGGGTCTATACCTCATCTAGCTGGGCTATCTCATCTAGCTGGGCGATCTACAGAGAGACAGAGGGTCTATACCTCATCTAGCTGGGCTATCTACAGAGAGACAGAGAGGGTCTATACCTCATCTAGCTGGGCGATCTACAGAGAGACAGAGAGGGTCAAATACCTCATCTAGCTGGGCGCTACAGAGAGACAGAGAGGGTATCTACAGCTGGGCTATCTACAGAGACAGAGAGGGTCAATACCTCATCTAGCTGGGCTATCTACAGAGAGACAGAGGGTATACCTCATCTAGCTGGGCTATCTACAGAGAGACAGAGAGGGTCTATACCTCATCTAGCTGGGCTATGTACAGAGAGACAGAGGGTCTATACCTCATCTAGCTGGGCTATCTACAGAGAGACAGAGAGGGTCAATACCTCATCTAGCTGGGCTATCTACAGAGAGACAGAGAGGGTCAATACCTCATCTAGCTGGGCTATCTACAGAGAGACAGAGAGGGTCAATACCTCATCTAGCTGGGCTATCTACAGAGAGACAGAGGATCTATACCTCATCTAGCTGGGCGATCTACAGAGAGACAGAGGGTCTATACCTCATCTAGCTGGGCGATCTACAGAGAGACAGAGGGTCTATACCTGATCTAGCTGGGCTATCTACAGAGAGAGAGGGTCAATACCTCACCTAGCTGGGCTATCTACAGAGAGAGAGGGCGACCTCATCTAGCTGGGCTATCTACAGAGTCAGAGGGTGACCTCATCTAGCTGGGCTATCTACAGAGAGACAAGAGAGGGTCAATACCTCATCTAGCTGGGCTATCTACAGAGAGACAGAGAGGGTCAATACCTCATCTAGCTGGGCTATCTACAGGGACAGAGGGCTCATCCTCATCTACAGAGACAGAGAGGGTCTATACCATCTAGCTGGGCTATCTACAGAGACAGAGGGCGACCTCATCTAGCTGGGCTATCTACAGAGACAGAGGGCTGACCTCATCTAGCTGGGCTATCTACAGAGACAGAGGGTGACCTCATCTAGCTGGGCTATCTACAGAGACAGAGGGTGACCTCATCTAGCTGGGCTATCTACAGAGACAGAGGGGACCTCATCTAGCTGGGCTATCTACAGAGACAGAGAGGGTCTATACCTCATCTAGCTGGGCTATCTACAGAGACAGAGAGGGCGACCTCATCTAGCTGGGCTATCTACAGAGACAGAGAGGTGCTCATCTAGCTGGGCTATCTACAGAGAGACAGAGGTGACCTCATCTAGCTGGGCTATCTACAGAGACAGAGAGGTGACCTCATCTAGCTGGGCTATCTACAGAGACAGAGGGCGACCTCATCTAGCTGGGCTATCTACAGAGTCAGGGTGATACCTCATCTAGCTGGGCTATCTACAGAGACAGAGGGTTACCTCATCTAGCTGGGCTATCTACAGAGAGACAGAGGGTGATACCTCATCTAGCTGGGCTATCTACAGAGAGACAGAGGGGTTACCTCATCTAGCTGGGCTATCTACAGAGACAGAGGTGACCTCATCTAGCTGGGCTATCTACAGAGAGACAGAGGGTGACCTCATCTAGCTGGGCTATCTACAGAGACAGAGGGTGACCTCATCTAGCTGGGCTATCTACAGAGACAGAGGGGTCTATACCTCATCTAGCTGGGCTATCTACAGAGAGACAGAGAGGGTGATATCTCATCTAGCTGGGCTATCTACAGGGACAGAGGGTGACCTCATCTAGCTGGGCTATCTACAGAGACAGAGGGTCTATACCTCATCTAGCTGGGCTATCTACAGAGAGACAGAGGGTGACCTCATCTAGCTGGGCTATCTACAGGACTATCTAGCTGGGCCATCTACAGAGACAGAGGGTGATACTGATCCTCATCTACAGGGACAGAGGGTGACCCTGATCTAGCTCATCTACAGGGACAGAGGGTGGTCCTGATCCTCATCTACAGGGACAGAGGGTCAATACCTGATCTAGCTGGGCTATCTACAGGGACAGAGAGGGTCAATACCTCATCTAGCTGGGCTATCTACAGGGACAGAGGGGTCATCTAGCTGGGCGATCTACAGAGACAGACAGGGTGGTCTATACCTCATCTAGCTGGGCATCTACAGGGACAGAGAGGGTCTATACCATCCTCATCTACAGAGACAGAGGGTCAATACCTCATCTAGCTCATCTACAGAGGACAGAGGGTGGTACCTCATCCTCATCTACAGAGAGACAGAGGGTGGTACTCATCTAGCTGGGCATCTACAGAGAGACAGAGGTGGTCTATACTGACCTCATCTACAGAGACAGAGGGTGGTACTGATCCTCATCTACAGGGACAGAGAGTGGTACTGACCTCATCTAGCTGGGCGATCTACAGGAGACAGAGGGGTACTGATCTAGCTGGGCTATCTACAGGGACAGAGGTGGTCTATACCTCATCTAGCTCATCTACAGAGAGACAGAGGTGGTACTCATCTAGCTCATCTACAGAGAGACAGAGAGGGTTTATCTATACTCATCCTCATCTACAGGGACAGAGGGGTCAATACCTCACTGACCTCATCTACAGAGGACAGAGGGTCTATACTCATCCTCATCTACAGGGACAGAGGGTGGTACTGACCTCATCTACAGGGACAGAGGGTAATATACTCATCCTCATCTACAGGGACAGAGGGGTCAATACTCATCCTCATCTACAGGGACAGAGGGTGATACTCATCTAGCTCATCTACAGGGACAGAGGGTCTATACTCATCCTCATCTACAGGGACAGAGAGGTGGTCAATACTGACCTCATCTACAGGGACAGAGGGTCAATACTGACCTCATCTACAGGAGACAGAGGTGGTACTCATCCTCATCTACAGGGACAGAGGGTGGTACTGACCTCATCTACAGAGAGACAGAGGGTGGTACTGACCTCATCTACAGGGACAGAGGGTGGTACTGACCTCATCTACAGGGACAGAGGGTCAATACTGACCTCATCTACAGAGAGACAGAGGGTCAATACCTGACCTCATCTACAGAGACAGAGGTGGTACTGACCTCATCTACAGGGACAGAGGGTGGTACTGACCTCATCTACAGAGACAGAGGGTGGTACTGAGCTCATCTACAGGGACAGAGGGTGACCTGATCTAGCTCATCTACAGAGACAGAGAGGGTGACCTCATCTGAGCTGGGCATCTACAGGAGACAGAGGGTGGTAGGACAGAGGGTGACCTCATCTAGCTGGGGACAGAGGGTGGCTATCTACTGACCTCATCTAGCTGGGGACAGAGACAGGTGGTACCTCACCTCATCTACAGAGTGACAGAGGGTGATACCTGATCTAGCTCATCTACAGACAGGACAGAGGGTGACCCTCATCTGACCTCATCTACAGAGAGACAGAGGGTCTACAGAGACAGACCTCATCTAGTGGGCTATCTACAGAGACAGACTGACCATCATCTACAGAGACAGAGGGTCTGATACCTCATCTAGCTGGGCATCTACAGAGAGACAGAGGGGGTGATATCTACAGAGAGGGTGATATAACCTCATCTACAGGGACAGAGGGTTACCTCATCTACAGAGTGACAGAGAGGGGATACTGACCTCATCCTCATCTACAGAGACAGAGGGTGATCTCATCCTCATCTACAGAGACAGAGGGTGACCTCATCTAGCTGGGCCATCTACAGAGACAGAGGGTGGCCATCTACAGAGAGACAGAGGGTGACCTCATCTACTGGGCCATCTACAGAGACAGAGGGGGGTGACCTATCTGACCTCATCTACAGGGACAGAGGGTACTGACCTCATCTAGGGACAGAGGGTGGGCTCATCTACAGAGACAGGTGGTACTGACCTCATCTGACCTCATCTACAGGGACAGAGGGTGACCTCATCTGACCTCATCTACAGGGACAGAGGGTGACCTCATCTGACCTCATCTACAGGGACAGAGGGTGAACCTCATCTACAGACTGGTACTGATCTACAGGGACAGATCTCATCAGACAGAGGGTGGGCTCATCTACAGGACAGAGGGTGACCTCATCTAGCTGACCTCATCTACAGAGACAGGGACAGGGACAGAGGGTGGTACTGACCTCATCTAGCTCATCTACAGAGACAGAGGGTGACCTCATCTAGCTGGGCTATCTACAGGGACAGAGGGTGACCTCATCTGACCTCATCTACAGAGACAGAGGTGACCTCAGAGGGTGGGCTCATCTACAGGGACTGACCTCATCTCATCTACAGGGACAGAGGGTGACCTCATCAGATCTACAGGGTGGTGACCTCATCTACAGGGACTCATCTACAGAGACAGAGGGTGGTGACCTCATCCTCATCTACAGGGACAGAGGGTGGACTGACCTCATCTCAGAGACAGAGCCTCATCTACAGGGACAGAGGGTGATACTGACCTCATCTGATACTGACCTCATCACAGAGACAGAGGGTGGTACTGACCTCATCTACAGGGACAGAGGGTGGTACTGACCTATCTACAGAGTGACAGAGAGGTGATACTGACCTCATCTACAGCTGGGACAGAGAGGGGTGGTACTGACCTCATCTACACATCTACAGGACAGAGGGTGGACCTCATCTGACCTCATCTACAGGGACAGAGGGTGGTACTGACCTCATCTACAGGGACAGAGGGTGGTACTGACCTCATCTACAGGGACAGAGGGTGGTACTGACCTCATCTACAGGGACAGAGGGTGTACTGACCTCATCTACAGAGACAGAGGGTGATACTGACCTCATCTACAGAGTGACTGACCTCATCTACAGGGACAGAGGGTGACCTCATCTACAGACCTCATCTACAGGGACAGAGGGTACTGACCTCATCTACAGGGACAGAGAGGGTGGTACTGACCTCATCTACAGGGACAGAGGGGGTGACCTCATCTACAGGGACAGAGTGTACTGACCTCATCTACAGGGACAGAGGGTGACCTCATCTACAGAGACAGAGGGGTGGTACTGACCTCATCTACAGAGACAGAGGGTGATACTGACCTCATCTACAGGGACAGAGGGTGGTACTGACCTCATCTACAGGGACAGAGGGTGATACTGACCTCATCTACAGGGACAGAGGGTGATACTGACCTCATCTACAGGGACAGAGGGTGGTACTGACCTCATCTACAGGGACAGAGGGTGGTACTGACCTCATCTACAGGGACAGAGGGTGGTACTGACCTCATCTACAGGGACAGAGGGTGGTACTGACCTCATCTACAGGGACAGAGGGTGGTACTGACCTCATCTACAGGGACAGAGGGTGGTACTGACCTCATCTACAGGGACAGAGGGTGGTACTGACCTCATCTACAGGGACAGAGGGTGGTACTGACCTCATCTACAGGGACAGAGGGTGGTACTGACCTCATCTACAGAGACAGAGGGTGGTACTGACCTCATCTACAGGGACAGAGGGTGGTACTGACCTCATCTACAGGGACAGAGGGTGGTACTGACCTCATCTACAGGGACAGAGGGTGGTACTGACCTCATCTACAGGGACAGAGGGTGGTACTGACCTCATCTACAGTGACAGAGGGTGATACTGACCTCATCTACAGAGACAGAGGGTGGTACTGACCTCATCTACAGAGACAGAGGGTGGTACTGACCTCATCTACAGGGACAGAGGGTGGTACTGACCTCATCTACAGGGACAGAGGGTGGTACTGACCTCATCTACAGGGACAGAGGGTGGTACTGACCTCATCTACAGGGACAGAGGGTGGTACTGACCTCATCTACAGGGACAGAGGGTGGTACTGACCTCATCTACAGGGACAGAGGGTGGTACTGACCTCATCTACAGGGACAGAGGGTGGTACTGACCTCATCTACAGAGACAGAGGGTGGTACTGACCTCATCTACAGGGACAGAGGGTGGTACTGACCTCATCTACAGAGACAGAGGGTGATACTGACCTCATCTACAGAGACAGAGGGTGATACTGACCTCATCTACAGGGACAGAGGGTGGTACTGACCTCATCTACAGGGACAGAGGGTGGTACTGACCTCATCTACAGGGACAGAGGGTGATACTGACCTCATCTACAGGGACAGAGGGTGGTACTGACCTCATCTACAGGGACAGAGGGTGGTACTGACCTCATCTACAGGGACAGAGGGTGGTACTGACCTCATCTACAGGGACAGAGGGTGGTACTGACCTCATCTACAGGGACAGAGGGTGGTACTGACCTCATCTACAGGGACAGAGGGTGGTACTGACCTCATCTACAGGGACAGAGGGTGATACTGACCTCATCTACAGGGACAGAGGGTGGTACTGACCTCATCTACAGGGACAGAGGGTGGTACTGACCTCATCTACAGGGACAGAGGGTGGTACTGACCTCATCTACAGGGACAGAGGGTGGTACTGACCTCATCTACAGGGACAGAGGGTGGTACTGACCTCATCTACAGGGACAGAGGGTGGTACTGACCTCATCTACAGGGACAGAGGGTGATTATTGTGGTACCTGCAGCAGACACCAGATGTGTACTGACCAGGTCTTTGCTGTGCAGAGCACACGTCCTCAAACACACGACTGCCATGTTCCTCACCGCTGGCTGGGCGTTGGACCTCATACTGGGCAGGATCTGACAGGAGGGGACAGAGGGTGGGGGTGGAGGATCTAGGGAGGGACAGAGGGGGAGGGGAGAGACAGGGACAGAGGGTGGTACTGAGGGAGGGAGGAGGGAGGGAGGGGAGAGGGAGGAGAGGGAGGGAGGACAGAGGGTGATACTGGGAGGGAGGGGGTGGAGGGAGGGAGGGAGAGAGAGGGAGGAGACAGAGGAGGGGGAGAGGGAGGGAGGAGAGGGAGGGAGGAGGGAGGGAGGGAGGAGAGGGGAGGGGGAGGGAGGGAGGGAGAGGGGGAGGGAGGGAGGGAGGAGAGGGAGGGAGGGAGGGAGGGAGGGGGGAGGGGGAGGGAGGAGAGGGAGGGAGGAGAGGGAGGGAGGGAGAGGGAGGGAGGAGAGGGGAGGGAGGGGGGAGGGAGGGAGGGAGAGAGGGAGGGGGGGAGGGAGGGAGGAGAGGGAGGGGGAGAGAGAGGGGAGGGGGGGAGGAGGGAGGGAGGGACAGAGGGGGAGGTGGGAGGGACAGAGGGGGGGGGGGGGGAGAGGGAGGAGGGAGGAGAGGGGGGGGGGAGGGAGGGAGGGAGGAGAGGGGGAGGGGAGAGGGAGGGGAGGAGGGAGAGGGAGGAGAGGGAGGGGGAGAGGAGGGAGGGGGGAGGAGGTGGAGGGAGGGAGGGGGGGAGAGGGAGGGAGGAGAGGGGGAGGGGGAGGGAGAGGGAGGGAGGGAGAGGGGGGGAGAGGGAGGAGAGAGGGAGGGAGGGAGGGGAGGGAGAGGAGAGGGAGGGAGGGAGAGGGAGGGGAGAGGGAGGGAGGGAGAGGGAGGAGAGGGAGGAGGGAGAGGGAGGAGAGGGAGGGAGGGAGAGAGGGAGGGAGGGAGGGGAGGGAGGGAGAGGGAGAGGGAGGGAGGGAGGGAGAGGGAGGGAGGGAGAGAGGGAGGGAGAGGGAGGGAGGGAGGGAGGGAGAGGGAGGGAGGGAGGGAGGGAGGGAGGGAGGGGAGGAGGGAGGGAGGGGAGGGAGGGGGAGAGGGAGGGAGGAGAGGGAGGGGAGGAGGAGGGAGGAGAGGGAGGGAGAGGGAAGGGAGGGAGGGAGGGAGAGGGAAGGAGGGAAGGAGGGAGGGAGAGGGAAGGAGGGAGGGAGGGAGGGGAGGGGAGGGAGGAGGAGGGTTAGATTAGACAGTATAGTAGGAGAGAGGAGAGGAGAGCTGAGTGGATCCTATAGGGGATTAGATTAGACAGTATAGGGAGAGGAGAGCTGACATGATGGATCCTATACATTAGATTAGACAGTATAGTACCAGAGAGGAGAGGAGAGCTGACATGGTGGATCCTATACATTAGATTAGACAGTATAGTACCAGAGAGGAGAGGAGAGTTGACATGGTGGAGGGATACATTAGATTAGGACAGTATAGTACCAGAGAGGAGAGGAGAGGACATGATGGATCCTATACATTAGATTAGACAGTATAGTACCAGAGAGGAGAGGAGAGCTGACATGGTGGATCCTATACATTAGATTAGACAGTATAGTACCAGAGAGGGAGAGCTGACATGATGGATCCTATACATTAGATTAGACAGTATAGTACCAGAGAGGAGAGGAGAGCTGACATGATGGATCCTATACATTAGATTAGACAGTATAGTACCAGAGAGGAGAGGAGAGCTGACATGGTGGATCCTATACATTAGATTAGACAGTATAGTACCAGAGAGGAGAGGAGAGCTGACATGATGGATCCTATACATTAGATTAGACAGTATAGTACCAGAGAGGAGAGGAGAGCTGACATGATGGATCCTATACATTAGATTAGACAGTATAGTACCAGAGAGGAGAGAGAGAGTGGATCCTATACATTAGATTAGACAGTATAGTACCAGAGAGAGAGAGAGCTGACATGATGGATCCTATACATTAGATTAGACAGTATAGTACCAGAGAGGAGAGGAGAGCTGACATGGTGGATCCTACATTAGATTAGACAGTATAGTACCAGAGAGAGAGGAGAGCTGACATGGTGGATCCTATACATTAGATTAGACAGTATAGTACCAGAGAGGAGAGAGAGCTGACATGATGGATCCTATACATTAGATTAGACAGTATAGTACCAGAGAGGAGAGGAGAGCTGACATGATGGATCCTATACATTAGATTAGACAGTATAGTACCAGAGAGGAGAGGAGAGCTGACATGATGGATCCTATACATTAGATTAGACAGTATAGTACCAGAGAGAGGAGAGGAGAGCTGACATGATGGATCCTATACATTAGATTAGACAGTATAGTACCAGAGAGGAGAGCTGCATGATGGATCCTATACATTAGATTGACAGTATAGTCTGACATGGTGGATCCTATACATTAGATTAGACAGTATAGTACCAGAGAGGAGAGGAGAGCTGACATGATGGATCCTATACATTAGATTAGACAGTATAGTACCAGAGAGGAGAGCTGACATGGTGGATCCTATACATTAGATTAGACAGTATAGTACCAGAGAGGAGAGGAGAGCTGACATGGTGGATCCTATACATTAGATTAGACAGTATAGTACCAGAGAGAGGAGAGGAGAGCTGACATGGTGGATCCTATACATTAGATTAGACAGTATAGTACCAGAGAGGAGAGGAGAGCTGACATGGTGGATCCTATACATTAGATTAGACAGTATAGTACCAGAGAGAGAGGAGAGTTGACATGATGGATCCTATACATTAGATTAGACAGTATAGTACCAGAGAGGAGAGGAGAGCTGACATGGTGGATCCTATACATTAGATTAGACAGTATAGTACCAGAGAGAGAGGAGAGCTGACATGATGGATCCTATACATTAGATTAGACAGTATAGTACCAGAGAGAGAGCTGACATGGTGGATCCTATACATTAGATTAGACAGTATAGTACCAGAGAGGAGAGGAGAGCTGACATGATGGATCCTATACATTAGATTAGACAGTATAGTACCAGAGAGGAGAGCTGACATGATGGATCCTATACATTAGATTAGACAGTATAGTACCAGAGAGGAGAGGAGAGCTGACATGATGGATCCTATACATTAGATTAGACAGTATAGTACCAGAGAGGAGAGCTGACATGGTGGATCCTATACATTAGATTAGACAGTATAGTACCAGAGAGGAGAGGAGAGCTGACATGGTGGATCCTATACATTAGATTAGACAGTATAGTACCAGAGAGGAGAGCTGACATGATGGATCCTATACATTAGATTAGACAGTATAGTACCAGAGAGGAGAGCTGACATGATGGATCCTATACATTAGATTAGACAGTATAGTACCAGAGAGAGAGGAGAGCTGACATGGTGGATCCTATACATTAGATTAGACAGTATAGTACCAGAGAGGAGAGGAGAGCTGACATGGTGGATCCTATACATTAGATTAGACAGTATAGTACCAGAGAGAGAGAGAGCTGACATGGTGGATCCTATACATTAGATTAGACAGTATAGTACCAGAGAGGAGAGCTGACATGATGGATCCTATACATTAGATTAGACAGTATAGTACCAGAGAGGAGAGCTGACATGATGGATCCTATACATTAGATTAGACAGTATAGTACCAGAGAGGAGAGGAGAGCTGACATGGTGGATCCTATACATTAGATTAGACAGTATAGTACCAGAGAGGAGGAGAGCTGACATGGTGGATCCTATACATTAGATTAGACAGTATAGTACCAGAGAGGAGAGCTGACATGATGGATCCTATACATTAGATTAGACAGTATAGTACCAGAGAGGAGAGGAGAGCTGACATGGTGGATCCTATACATTAGATTAGACAGTATAGTACCAGAGAGGAGAGGAGAGCTGACATGATGGATCCTATACATTAGATTAGACAGTATAGTACCAGAGAGAGGAGAGCTGACATGATGGATCCTATACATTAGATTAGACAGTATAGTACCAGAGAGGAGAGCTGACATGATGGATCCTATACATTAGATTAGACAGTATAGTACCAGAGGACCTGACATGATGGATCCTATACATTAGATTAGACAGTATAGTACCAGAGAGGAGAGCTGACATGATGGATCCTATACATTAGATTAGACAGTATAGTACCAGAGAGGAGAGGAGAGCTGACATGATGGATCCTATACATTAGATTAGACAGTATAGTACCAGAGAGGAGAGGAGAGCTGACATGATGGATCCTATACATTAGATTAGACAGTATAGTACCAGAGAGAGGAGAGCTGACATGGTGGATCCTATACATTAGATTAGACAGTATAGTACCAGAGAGGAGAGGAGAGCTGACATGGTGGATCCTATACATTAGATTAGACAGTATAGTACCAGAGAGGAGAGCTGACATGATGGATCCTATACATTAGATTAGACAGTATAGTACCAGAGAGGAGAGGAGAGCTGACATGGTGGATCCTATACATTAGATTAGACAGTATAGTACCAGAGAGAGGAGAGCTGACATGGTGGATCCTATACATTAGATTAGACAGTATAGTACCAGAGAGGAGAGGAGAGCTGACATGATGGATCCTATACATTAGATTAGACAGTATAGTACCAGAGAGAGGAGAGCTGACATGGTGGATCCTATACATTAGATTAGACAGTATAGTACCAGAGAGGAGAGGAGAGCTGACATGATGGATCCTATACATTAGATTAGACAGTATAGTACCAGAGAGGAGAGGAGAGCTGACATGGTGGATCCTATACATTAGATTAGACAGTATAGTACCAGAGAGGAGAGCTGACATGGTGGATCCTATACATTAGATTAGACAGTATAGTACCAGAGAGGAGAGCTGACATGATGGATCCTATACATTAGATTAGACAGTATAGTACCAGAGAGGAGAGCTGACATGGTGGATCCTATACATTAGATTAGACAGTATAGTACCAGAGAGGAGAGGAGAGCTGACATGGTGGATCCTATACATTAGATTAGACAGTATAGTACCAGAGAGGAGAGCTGACATGATGGATCCTATACATTAGATTAGACAGTATAGTACCAGAGAGGAGAGCTGACATGATGGATCCTATACATTAGATTAGACAGTATAGTACCAGAGAGGAGAGGAGAGCTGACATGGTGGATCCTATACATTAGATTAGACAGTATAGTACCAGAGAGGAGAGGAGAGCTGACATGGTGGATCCTATACATTAGATTAGACAGTATAGTACCAGAGAGGAGAGGAGAGCTGACATGGTGGATCCTATACATTAGATTAGACAGTATAGTACCAGAGAGGAGAGGAGAGCTGACATGATGGATCCTATACATTAGATTAGACAGTATAGTACCAGAGAGGAGAGCTGACATGGTGGATCCTATACATTAGATTAGACAGTATAGTACCAGAGAGGAGAGCTGACATGATGGATCCTATACATTAGATTAGACAGTATAGTACCAGAGAGGAGAGGAGAGCTGACATGATGGATCCTATACATTAGATTAGACAGTATAGTACCAGAGAGGAGAGGAGAGCTGACATGATGGATCCTATACATTAGATTAGACAGTATAGTACCAGAGAGGAGAGCTGACATGGTGGATCCTATACATTAGATTAGACAGTATAGTACCAGAGAGGAGAGCTGACATGATGGATCCTATACATTAGATTAGACAGTATAGTACCAGAGAGGAGAGGAGAGCTGACATGATGGATCCTATACATTAGATTAGACAGTATAGTACCAGAGAGGAGAGGAGAGCTGACATGGTGGATCCTATACATTAGATTAGACAGTATAGTACCAGAGAGAGGAGAGCTGACATGGTGGATCCTATACATTAGATTAGACAGTATAGTACCAGAGAGAGAGGAGAGCTGACATGATGGATCCTATACATTAGATTAGACAGTATAGTACCAGAGAGGAGAGGAGAGCTGACATGGTGGATCCTATACATTAGATTAGACAGTATAGTACCAGAGAGGAGAGGAGAGCTGACATGATGGATCCTATACATTAGATTAGACAGTATAGTACCAGAGGAGAGGAGAGCTGACATGGTGGATCCTATACATTAGATTAGACAGTATAGTACCAGAGAGGAGAGCTGACATGGTGGATCCTATACATTAGATTAGACAGTATAGTACCAGAGAGGAGAGGAGAGCTGACATGATGGATCCTATACATTAGATTAGACAGTATAGTACCAGAGAGGAGAGGAGAGCTGACATGGTGGATCCTATACATTAGATTAGACAGTATAGTACCAGAGAGGACATGATGGATCCTATACATTAGATTAGCTAGACCATGATGGATCCTATACATTAGATTAGACAGTATAGTACCAGAGAGGAGAGGAGAGCTGACATGGTGGATCCTATACATTAGATTAGACAGTATAGTACCAGAGAGGAGAGCTGACATGATGGATCCTATACATTAGATTAGACAGTATAGTACCAGAGAGGAGAGGAGAGCTGACATGATGGATCCTATACATTAGATTAGACAGTATAGTACCAGAGAGAGGAGAGCTGACATGATGGATCCTATACATTAGATTAGACAGTATAGTACCAGAGAGGAGAGGAGAGCTGACATGATGGATCCTATACATTAGATTAGACAGTATAGTACCAGAGAGGAGAGCTGACATGATGGATCCTATACATTAGATTAGACAGTATAGTACCAGAGAGGAGAGGAGAGCTGACATGGTGGATCCTATACATTAGATTAGACAGTATAGTACCAGAGAGGAGAGCTGACATGGTGGATCCTATACATTAGATTAGACAGTATAGTACCAGAGAGGAGAGGAGAGCTGACATGGTGGATCCTATACATTAGATTAGACAGTATAGTACCAGAGAGGAGAGAGAGCTGACATGATGGATCCTATACATTAGATTAGACAGTATAGTACCAGAGAGGAGAGGAGAGCTGACATGGTGGATCCTATACATTAGATTAGACAGTATAGTACCAGAGAGGAGAGCTGACATGGTGGATCCTATACATTAGATTAGACAGTATAGTACCAGAGAGGAGAGCTGACATGGTGGATCCTATACATTAGATTAGACAGTATAGTACCAGAGAGGAGAGGAGAGCTGACATGATGGATCCTATACATTAGATTAGACAGTATAGTACCAGAGAGGAGAGCTGACATGGTGGATCCTATACATTAGATTAGACAGTATAGTACCAGAGAGGAGAGCTGACATGATGGATCCTATACATTAGATTAGACAGTATAGTACCAGAGAGGAGAGCTGACATGATGGATCCTATACATTAGATTAGACAGTATAGTACCAGAGAGGAGAGGAGAGCTGACATGATGGATCCTATACATTAGATTAGACAGTATAGTACCAGAGAGGAGAGGAGAGCTGACATGGTAGATCCTATACATTAGATTAGACAGTATAGTACCAGTATATGGTACATTAGATTAGACAGTATAGTAGGAGAGGAGAGCTGACATGGTGGATCCTATACATTAGATTAGACATTAGTACCAGAGAGGAGAGGAGAGCTGACATGGTGGATCCTATACATTAGATTACCAGTATAGTACCAGAGAGAGGAGAGCTGACATGATGGATCCTATACATTAGATTAGACAGTATAGTACCAGAGAGGAGAGGAGAGCTGACATGGTGGATCCTATACATTAGATTAGACAGTATAGTACCAGAGAGGAGAGCTGACATGATGGATCCTATACATTAGATTAGACAGTATAGTACCAGAGAGGAGAGGAGAGCTGACATGGTGGATCCTATACATTAGATTAGACAGTATAGTACCAGAGAGAGAGACATGATGGATCCTATACATTAGATTAGACAGTATGACATGGTGGATCCTATACATTAGATTAGACAGTATAGTACCAGAGAGAGAGGAGAGCTGACATGATGGATCCTATACATTAGATTAGACAGTATAGTACCAGAGAGGAGAGCTGACATGGTGGATCCTATACATTAGATTAGACAGTATAGTACCAGAGAGGAGAGGAGAGCTGACATGGTGGATCCTATACATTAGATTAGACAGTATAGTACCAGAGAGGAGAGCTGACATGGTGGATCCTATACATTAGATTAGACAGTATAGTACCAGAGAGGAGAGGAGAGCTGACATGGTGGATCCTATACATTAGATTAGACAGTATAGTACCAGAGAGGAGAGCTGACATGGTGGATCCTATACATTAGATTAGACAGTATAGTACCAGAGAGGAGAGCTGACATGGTGGATCCTATACATTAGATTAGACAGTATAGTACCAGAGAGGAGAGGAGAGCTGACATGGTGGATCCTATACATTAGATTAGACAGTATAGTACCAGAGAGGAGAGCTGACATGGTGGATCCTATACATTAGATTAGACAGTATAGTACCAGAGAGGAGAGGAGAGCTGACATGGTGGATCCTATACATTAGATTAGACAGTATAGTACCAGAGAGGAGAGCTGACATGGTGGATCCTATATGTTAGATTAGACAGTATAGTACCAGAGAGGAGAGCTGACATGGATGGATCCTATACATTAGATTAGACAGTATAGTACCAGAGAGGAGAGCTGACATGATGGATCCTATACATTAGATTAGACAGTATAGTACCAGAGAGGAGAGCTGAGAGGTGGATCCTATACATGATGGATCCTATACATTAGATTAGACAGTATAGTACCAGAGAGGAGAGGAGAGCTGACATGATGGATCCTATACATTAGATTAGACAGTATAGTACCAGAGGAGAGCTGACATGGTGGATCCTATACATTAGATTAGACAGTATAGTACCAGAGAGGAGAGGAGAGCTGACATGGTGGATCCTATACATTAGATTAGACAGTATAGTACCAGAGAGGAGAGCTGACATGGTGGATCCTATACATTAGATTAGACAGTATAGTACCAGAGAGGAGAGCTGACATGGTGGATCCTATACATTAGATTAGACAGTATAGTACCAGAGAGGAGAGCTGACATGGATGACAGATACCCTGACATGATGGATCCTATACATTAGATTAGACAGTATAGTACCAGAGAGGAGAGGAGAGCTGACATGGTGGATCCTATACATTAGATTAGACAGTATAGTACCAGAGAGGAGAGGAGAGCTGACATGATGGATCCTATACATTAGATTAGACAGTATAGTACCAGAGAGGAGAGGAGAGCTGACATGATGGATCCTATACATTAGATTAGACAGTATATGGTACCAGAGAGGAGAGCTGACATGGTGGATCCTATACATTAGATTAGACAGTATAGTACCAGAGAGGAGAGGAGAGCTGACATGGTGGATCCTATACATTAGATTAGACAGTATAGTACCAGAGAGGAGAGCTGACATGGTGGATCCTATACATTAGATTAGACAGTATAGTACCAGAGAGGGAGGAGAGCTGACATGGTGGATCCTATACATTAGATTAGACAGTATAGTACCAGAGAGGAGAGCTGACATGGTGGATCCTATACATTAGATTAGACAGTATAGTACCAGAGAGAGGAGAGCAGACATGATGGATCCTATACATTAGATTAGACAGTATAGTACCAGAGAGGAGAGGAGAGCTGACATGATGGATCCTATACATTAGATTAGACAGTATAGTACCAGAGAGGAGAGGAGAGCTGACATGATGGATCCTATACATTAGATTAGACAGTATAGTACCAGAGAGGAGAGGAGAGCTGACATGATGGATCCTATACATTAGATTAGACAGTATAGTACCAGAGAGGAGAGCTGACATGATGGATCCTATACATTAGATTAGACAGTATAGTACCAGAGAGGAGAGGAGAGCTGACATGATGGATCCTATACATTAGATTAGACAGTATAGTACCAGAGAGGAGAGGAGAGCTGACATGGTGGATCCTATACATTAGATTAGACAGTATAGTACCAGAGAGGAGAGCTGACATGATGGATCCTATACATTAGATTAGACAGTATAGTACCAGAGAGGAGAGGAGAGCTGACATGATGGATCCTATACATTAGATTAGACAGTATAGTACCAGAGAGGAGAGGAGAGCTGACATGGTGGATCCTATACATTAGATTAGACAGTATAGTACCAGAGAGGAGAGCTGACATGATGGATCCTATACATTAGATTAGACAGTATAGTACCAGAGAGGAGAGCTGACATGGTGGATCCTATACATTAGATTAGACAGTATAGTACCAGAGAGGAGAGGAGAGCTGACATGGTGGATCCTATACATTAGATTAGACAGTATAGTACCAGAGAGGAGAGCTGACATGATGGATCCTATACATTAGATTAGACAGTATAGTACCAGAGAGGAGAGGAGAGCTGACATGATGGATCCTATACATTAGATTAGACAGTATAGTACCAGAGAGGAGAGGAGAGCTGACATGATGGATCCTATACATTAGATTAGACAGTATAGTACCAGAGAGGAGAGCTGACATGGTGGATCCTATACATTAGATTAGACAGTATAGTACCAGAGAGGAGAGAGGAGAGCTGACATGATGGATCCTATACATTAGATTAGACAGTATAGTACCAGAGAGGAGAGATGGTGGATCCTATACATTAGATTAGACAGTATAGTACCATGATGGTGGATCCTATACATTAGATTAGACAGTACAGTATGACATGGTGGTACCAGAGAGGAGAGAGCTGACATGATGGATCCTATACATTAGATTAGACAGTATAGTACCAGAGAGGAGAGGAGAGCTGACATGATGGATCCTATACATTAGATTAGACAGTATAGTACCAGAGAGGAGAGGAGAGCTGACATGGTGGATCCTATACATTAGATTAGACAGTATAGTACCAGAGAGGAGAGGAGAGCTGACATGATGGATCCTATACATTAGATTAGACAGTATAGTACCAGAGAGGAGAGCTGACATGATGGATCCTATACATTAGATTAGACAGTATAGTACCAGAGAGGAGAGCTGACATGGTGGATCCTATACATTAGATTAGACAGTATAGTACCAGAGAGGAGAGGAGAGCTGACATGGTGGATCCTATACATTAGATTAGACAGTATAGTACCAGAGAGGAGAGCTGACATGATGGATCCTATACATTAGATTAGACAGTATAGTACCAGAGAGGAGAGCTGACATGATGGATCCTATACATTAGATTAGACAGTATAGTACCAGAGAGGAGAGCTGACATGGTGGATCCTATACATTAGATTAGACAGTATAGTACCAGAGAGGAGAGGAGAGCTGACATGGTGGATCCTATACATTAGATTAGACAGTATAGTACCAGAGAGAGAGAGGAGAGCTGACATGATGGATCCTATACATTAGATTAGACAGTATAGTACCAGAGAGGAGAGGAGAGCTGACATGGTGGATCCTATACATTAGATTAGACAGTATAGTACCAGAGAGGAGAGGAGAGCTGACATGGTGGATCCTATACATTAGATTAGACAGTATAGTACCAGAGAGGAGAGGAGAGCTGACATGATGGATCCTATACATTAGATTAGACAGTATAGTACCAGAGAGGAGAGCTGACATGATGGATCCTATACATTAGATTAGACAGTATAGTACCAGAGAGGAGAGGAGAGCTGACATGGTGGATCCTATACATTAGATTAGACAGTATAGTACCAGAGAGGAGAGGAGAGCTGACATGGTGGATCCTATACATTAGATTAGACAGTATAGTACCAGAGGAGAGCTGACATGGTGGATCCTATACATTAGATTAGACAGTATAGTACCAGAGAGAGAGTTGACATGGTGGATCCTATACATTAGATTGACAGTATAGTACCATGAGCTGACATGGTGGATCCTATACATTAGATTAGACAGTATAGTACCAGAGAGGAGAGGAGAGCTGACATGATGGATCCTATACATTAGATTAGACAGTATAGTACCAGAGAGGAGAGGAGAGCTGACATGATGGATCCTATACATTAGATTAGACAGTATAGTACCAGAGAGGAGAGGAGAGCTGACATGATGGATCCTATACATTAGATTAGACAGTATAGTACCAGAGAGAGGAGAGCTGACATGGTGGATCCTATACATTAGATTAGACAGTATAGTACCAGAGAGAGAGAGCTGACATGGTGGATCCTATACATTAGATTAGACAGTATAGTACCAGAGAGGAGAGAGAGCTGACATGATGGATCCTATACATTAGATTAGACAGTATAGTACCAGAGAGGAGAGGAGAGCTGACATGATGGATCCTATACATTAGATTAGACAGTATAGTACCAGAGAGGAGAGGAGAGCTGACATGATGGATCCTATACATTAGATTAGACAGTATAGTACCAGAGAGGAGAGCTGACATGATGGATCCTATACATTAGATTAGACAGTATAGTACCAGAGAGGAGAGCTGACATGATGGATCCTATGACACATTAGATTAGACAGTATAGTACCAGAGAGAGGAGAGCTGACATGATGGATCCTATACATTAGATTAGACAGTATAGTACCAGAGAGGAGAGGAGAGCTGACATGATGGATCCTATACATTAGATTAGACAGTATAGTACCAGAGAGGAGAGGAGAGCTGACATGGTGGATCCTATACATTAGATTAGACAGTATAGTACCAGAGAGGAGAGCTGACATGATGGATCCTATACATTAGATTAGACAGTATAGTACCAGAGAGGAGAGGAGAGCTGACATGATGGATCCTATACATTAGATTAGACAGTATAGTACCAGAGAGAGAGCTGACATGATGGATCCTATACATTAGATTAGCAGTATA
>NW_026288273.1:45000-62500 GCF_023373465.1 Oncorhynchus keta
TAGAGGATGGAGAGGAGGGATGGAGGATTGGATAGAGAATAAAGGAGAGATACAGCGGAGCGAATACCTTCACTTGTTTCTTGCGGTTCTCGTTCTCATCCAGCGGCTGTCTGATGACGATGGGCTCACGCACCTCCGAGATCACCTCCGCCACCTGGTGCGCACACGCACAGGTTAAAACTTTCACTACACCTTCATCTACTGTGTGTGTGTGTGTGTGTGTGTGTGTAACCTACGGTCTGAACGCGTCTGTGGTCGTCAGGTATCAGGGTCAGTAGTTTCTCCGTCAGCAGAGAGACCAGAGAGGGAGGAGTCTGAGGTAGGACCAGCATCTCCTGTAACACAGCCACCACACGCTTCCTATACACACACACACACACACACACAGAGAGTTACATGAACACTTTCTGTAGCACCATATACAAGGAGAAAGATAAACCTGATTGACTTCCTGCCCGACTAGACGCACTGTCTTTGAATCAACCAATCGACTGACGACTGAGTCGTTAGCTGATATGTTAAAGAGATCAGATTACTACATCATCTGATAAATATCTATCCAGGCGTCTGTTATGTTGTCAAGCACGAACTCAACCACTGATGGCTACATTACCTCCCCCAACCATCCTCTACTCCTCCACCTCTCTCACCCATCAATCCCCTCCTCCACCCTCCACCCATCCCCCCTCCTCCACCCTCTCACCCATCCCCCCTCCTCCACCTCTCTCACCCATCCCCCTCCTCCACCTCTCTCACCCATCAATCCCCTCCTCCACCTCTCTCACCCATCCCCCCCCTCCTCCACCTCTCTCACCCATCCCCCCCTCCCACCTCTCTCACCCATCAATCCCCTCCTCCACCTCTCACCCATCTCCCCCCCTCCTCCACCTCTCTCACCCATCAATCCCCTCCTCCTCCTCTCACCCATCACCACCTCTCACCCCTCCACCTCTCACCTATAGCTTCCTCCACCTCTCACCATTCCCCTCCCCCTCCTCCACCTCTCACCATTCTCCCTCCACCTCTCACCCATAGCTTCCTCCACCTCTCACCATTCCCCTCCACCTCTCACCTATAGCTTCCTCCACCTCTCACCATTCCCCTCCACCTCTCACCCATAGCTTCCTCCACCTCTCACCATCCCCTCCCCCTCCTCCACCTCTCACCCATTCCCCCCTCCCTCCACCTCTCACCCATAGCTCCCTCCACCTCTCACCATTCCCCTCCCTCCCTCCACCTCTCACCCACCCACCCAATCCCCCTCCTCCTCCACCTCTCACCCATCCCTCCTCCTCTCTCACCTTCCTCCCTCTTCATTGGTATCCAGACAGCCGGTGAGGTGGATGAGTTGTTGAGAGATGAACTCTTTAGTCATGACCAGCTCCAGCTGAGCAAAGTCTCCTTTCAGCTCTTCAGACAACACCGGGACACACTTCACATACCTGGTATTACACAGTAATAACAGTTACCGTACCTGGTATTACACAGTAATAACAGTTACCGTACCTGGTATTACCCAGTAATAACAGTTACCATACCTGGTATTACCCAGTAATAACAGTTACCATACCTGGTATTACCCAGTAATAACAGTTACCATACCTGGTATTACACAGTAATAACAGTTACCGCACCGTATTACCCAGTAATAACAGTTACCGCACCGGTATTACCCAGTAATAACAGTTACCGTACCGGTATTACACAGTAATAACAGTTACCGTACCCGGTATTACCCAGTAATAACAGTTACCGTACCCGGTATTACCCAGTAATAACAGTTACCATACCTGGTATTACACAGTAATAACAGTTACCATACATGGTATTACCCAGTAATAACAGTTACCGTACCCAGTATTACACAGTAATAACAGTTACCGTACCCGGTATAAACCCAGTAATAACAGTTACCATACCCGGTATTACCCAGTAATAACAGTTACCATACCCGGTATTACACAGTAATAACAGTTACCATACCTGGTATTACACAGTAATAACAGTTACCATACCCGGTATTACCCAGTAATAACAGTTACCATACATGGTATTACAGTAATAACAGTTACCGTACCCTGTATTACCCAGTAATAACAGTTACCGTACCCGGTATTACCCAGTAATAACAGTTACCATACCTGGTATTACACAGTAATAACAGTTACCATACATGGTATTACCCAGTAATAACAGTTACCATACCAGGTATTACCCAGTAATAACAGTTACCATACCTGGTATTACACAGTAATAACAGTTACCATATACATGGTATTACCCAGTAATAACAGTTACCATACCTGGTATTACACAGTAATAACAGTTACCATACATGGTATTACACAGTAATAACAGTTACCATACCTGGTATTACCCAGTAATAACAGTTACCGTACCCGGTATTACACAGTAATAACAGTTACCATACCCGGTATTACACAGTAATAACAGTTACCGTACCCGGTATTACCCAGTAATAACAGTTACCGTACCGGTATTACACAGTAATAGTTATAACACTTCATATACCTGGTATTACACAGTAATAGTTATAACGCTTCATATACCTGGTATTACACAGTAATAGTTATAACACTTCATATACCTGGTATTACACAGTAATAGTTATAACACTTCATATACCTGGTATTACACAGTAATAGTTATAACACTTCATATACCTGGTATTACACAGTAATAGTTATAACACTTCATATACCTGGTATTACACAGTAATAGTTATAACGATTCATATACCTGGTATTACACAGTAATAGTTATAACACTTCATATACCTGGTATTACACAGTAATAGTTATAACGATTCATATACCTGGTATTACACAGTAATAGTTATAACACTTCATATACCTGGTATTACACAGTAATAGTTATAACGCTTCATATACCTGGTATTACACAGTAATAGTTATAACACTTCATATACCTGGTATTACACAGTAATAGTTATAACACTTCATATACCTGGTATTACACATTAGTTATAACACTTCATATACCTGGTATTACACATTAGTTATAACACTTCATATACCTGGTATTACACAGTAATAGTTATAACACTTCATATACCTGGTATTACACAGTAATAGTTATAACACTTCATATACCTGGTATTACACAGTAATAGTTATAACACTTCATATACCTGGTATTACACAGTAATAGTTATAACACTTCATATACCTGGTATTACACAGTAATAGTTATAACACTTCATATACCTGGTATTACACAGTAATAGTTATAACACTTCATATACCTGGTATTACACATTAGTTATAACACTTCATATACCTGGTATTACACAGTAATAGTTATAACACTTCATATACCTGGTATTACACAGTAATAGTTATAACGCTTCATATACCTGGTATTACACAGTAATAGTTATAACGCTTCATATACCTGGTATTACACAGTAATAGTTATAATGCTTCATATACCTGGTATTACACAGTAATAACACTTCATATACCTGGTATTACACAGTAATAGTTATAATGCTTCATATACCTGGTATTACACAGTAATAACACTTCATATACCTGGTATTACACAGTAATAGTTATAACGCTTCATATACCTGGTATTACACAGTAATAGTTATAACACTTCATATACCTGGTATTACACAGTAATAATCGTTAACACTTCATATACCTGGTATTACACAGTAATAGTTATAACACTTCATATACCTGGTATTACACAGTAATAGTTATAACACTTCATATACCTGGTATTACACAGTAATAGTAATAACGCTTCATATACCTGGTATTACACATTAGTTATAACACTTCATATACCTGGTATTACACAGTAATAGTTATAACACTTCATATACCTGGTATTACACAGTAATAGTTATAACACTTCATATACCTGGTATTACACAGTAATAGTTATAACACTTCATATACCTGGTATTACACAGTAATAGTTATAACACTTCATATACCTGGTATTACACATTAGTTATAACACTTCATATACCTGGTATTACACAGTAATAGTTATAACACTTCATATACCTGGTATTACACAGTAATAGTTATAACACTTCATATACCTGGTATTACACAGTAATAGTTATAACACTTCATATACCTGGTATTACACAGTAATAGTTATAACACTTCATATACCTGGTATTACACATTAGTTATAACACTTCATATACCTGGTATTACACAGTAATAGTTATAACGCTTCATATACCTGGTATTACACAGTAATAGTTATAACACTTCATATACCTGGTATTACACAGTAATAGTTATAACACTTCATATACCTGGTATTACACAGTAATAGTTATAACACTTCATATACCTGGTATTACACAGTAATAGTTATAACACTTCATATACCTGGTATTACACAGTAGTTATAACAGTTACATATACCTGGTATTACACAGTAATAGTTATAACACTTCATATACCTGGTATTACACAGTAATAGTTATAACGCTTCATATACCTGGTATTACACAGTAATAGTTATAACACTTCATATACCTGGTATTACACATTAGTTATAACACTTCATATACCTGGTATTACACATTAGTTATAACACTTCATATACCTGGTATTACACAGTAATAGTTATAACACTTCATATACCTGGTATTACACATTAGTTATAACACTTCATATACCTGGTATTACACAGTAATAGTTATAACACTTCATATACCTGGTATTACACAGTAATAGTTATAACACTTCATATACCTGGTATTACACACAATAGTTATAACACTTCATATACCTGGTATTACACAGTAATAGTTATAACACTTCATATACCTGGTATTACACATTAGTTATAACACTTCATATACCTGGTATTACACATTAGTTATAACACTTCATATACCTGGTATTACACAGTAATAGTTATAACACTTCATATACCTGGTATTACACAGTAATAGTTATAACACTTCATATACCTGGTATTACACAGTAATAGTTATAACACTTCATATACCTGGTATTACACAGTAATAGTTATAACACTTCATATACCTGGTATTACACATTAGTTATAACACTTCATATACCTGGTATTACACATTAGTTATAACACTTCATATACCTGGTATTACACATTAGTTATAACACTTCATATACCTGGTATTACACAGTAATAGTTATAACACTTCATATACCTGGTATTACACATTAGTTATAACACTTCATATACCTGGTATTACACAGTAATAGTTATAACACTTCATATACCTGGTATTACACAGTAATAGTTATAACACTTCATATACCTGGTATTACACATTAGTTATAACACTTCATATACCTGGTATTACACAGTAACAGTTATAACGCTTCATATACCTGGTATTACACAGTAACAGTTATAACGCTTCATATACCTGGTATTACACAGTAATAGTTATAACGCTTCATATACCTGGTATTACACAGTAACAGTTATAACGCTTCATATACCTGGTATTACACAGTAATAGTTATAACGCTTCATATACCTGGTATTACACAGTAATAGTTATAACACTTCATATACCTGGTATTACACATTAGTTATAACACTTCATATACCTGGTATTACACAGTAATAATCGTATAACACTTCATATACCTGGTATTACACAGTAATAGTTATAACACTTCATATACCTGGTATTACACAGTAATAGTTATAACACTTCATATACCTGGTATTACACAGTAATAACACTTCATATACCTGGTATTACACAGTAATAACACTTCATATACCTGGTATTACACAGTAATAGTTATAACACTTCATATACCTGGTATTACACAGTAATAATCGTTAACACTTCACACTCAGTGTCATGCCATCAAAAATCCATAAGGAGTTGGCAAGAGAGCACAAACTGACTGGCACCCAGGCTACCTTGACATATCTACATGTTATACACACACTACATAACCAAAAGGTACGTGGACAACTGCTCATCCAACATCTCATTCCAAACGGGTACTGATGTTGGGGGCGATTAGGCCCTGCAGTAGGCTTTCCAATTCATCCCAAAGGTGTTCGATTATATACAAATATACACCAGTTATAACATGTTAACACTACTACACTGTCTTCATATACCTGTTATAACATGATAACACTACTACACTGTCTTCATATACCAGTTATAACATGTTAACACTACTACACTGTCTTCATATACCTGTTATAACATGATAACACTACTACACTGTCTTCATATACCAGTTATAACATGTTAACACTACTACACTGTCTTCATATACCAGTTATAACATGTTAATACCACTACACTGTCTTCATATACCAGTTATAACATGTTAACACTATACTGTCTTCATATACCAGTTATATCATGTTAACACTATACTGTCTTCATATACCAGTTATAACACTACTACACTGTCTTCATATACCAGTTATATCATGTTAACACTATACTGTCTTCATATACCAGTTATAACACTACTACACTGTCTTCATATACCAGTTATAACATGTTAACACTACTACACTGTCTTCATATACCAGTTATAACATGTTAACACTACTACACTGTCTTCATATACCAGTTATAACATGTTAACACTACTACACTGTCTTCATATACCAGTTATAACATGTTAATACTACTACACCGTCTTCATATACCAGTTATAACATGTTAATACTACTACACTGTCTTCATATACCAGTTATAACACTACTATACTGTCTTCATATACCAGTTATAACACTACTATACTGTCTTCATATACCAGTTATAACATGTTAACACTACTACACCGTCTTCATATACCAGTTATAACATGTTAACACTACTACACTGTCTTCATATACCAGTTATAACATGTTAACACTACTACACTGTCTTCATATACCAGTTATAACACTACTACACTGTCTTCATATACCAGTTATAACACTACTATACTGTCTTCATATACCTGTTATAGCATGTCAACACTACTACACTGTCTTCATATACCAGTTATAACGTGTTAACACTACTATACTGTCTTCATATACCAGTTATAACATGTTAACACTATACTGTCTTCATATACCAGTTATAACATGATAACACTACTACACTGTCTTCATATACCTGTTATAACATGTTAACACTACTACACTGTCTTCATATACCAGTTATAACACTACTATACTGTCTTCATATACCTGTTATAGCATGTTAACACTACACTGTCTTCATATACCTGTTATAACATGTTAACACTACTACACTGTCTTCATATACCAGTTATAACATGATAACACTACTACACTGTCTTCATATACCTGTTATAACATGTTAACACTACTACACTGTCTTCATATACCAGTTATAACACTACTACACTGTCTTCATATACCATTATAACATGTTAACACTACTACACTGTCTCCATATACCAGTTATAACATGTTAATACTACTACACTGTGTCTTCATATACCAGTTATAACATGTTAACACTATACTGTCTTCATATACCAGTTATAACATGATAACACTACTACACTGTCTTCATATACCTGTTATAACATGTTAACACTACTACACTGTCTTCATATACCAGTTATAACATGATAACACTACTACACTGTCTCCATATACCAGTTATAACATGTTAATACTACTACACTGTCTTCATATACCAGTTATAACATGTTAACACTACACTGTCTTCATATACCAGTTATAACATGATAACACTACTACACTGTCTTCATATACCAGTTATAACATGTTAACACTACTACACTGTCTTCATATACCAGTTATAACATGATAACACTACTACACTGTCTTCATATACCTGTTATAACATGTTAACACTACTACACTGTCTTCATATACCAGTTATAACATGTTAACACTACTACACTGTCTTCATATACCAGTTATAACATGTTAACACTACTACACTGTCTTCATATACCAGTTATAACATGATAACACTACTACACTGTCTTCATATACCTGTTATAACATGTTAACACTACTACACTGTCTTCATATACCAGTTATAACATGTTAACACTACTACACTGTCTTCATATACCAGTTATAACATGTTAACACTACACTGTCTTCATATACCAGTTATAACATGATAACACTACTACACTGTCTTCATATACCAGTTATAACATGTTAACACTACTACACTGTCTTCATATACCAGTTATAACATGTTAACACTACTACACTGTCTCCATATACCAGTTATAACATGTTAACACTACACTGTCTTCATATACCAGTTATAACACTACTACACTGTCTTCATATACCTGTTATAACATGTTAACACTACTACACTGTCTTCATATACCAGTTATAACATGTTAACACTACTACACTGTCTTCATATACCAGTTATAACATGTTAACACTACACTGTCTTCATATACCAGTTATAACATGATAACACTACTACACTGTCTTCATATACCAGTTATAACATGTTAACACTACTACACTGTCTTCATATACCAGTTATAACATGTTAACACTACTACACTGTCTTCATATACCAGTTATAACATGTTAACACTACTACACTGTCTTCATATACCAGTTATAACATGTTAACACTACACTGTCTTCATATACCAGTTATAACACTACTACACTGTCTTCATATACCAGTTATAACACTACTACACTGTCTTCATATACCAGTTATAACACTACTACACTGTCTTCATATACCTGTTATAACATGTTAACACTACTACACTGTCTTCATATACCAGTTATAACATGTTAACACTACTATACTGTCTCCATATACCAGTTATAACACTACTACACTGTCTGGACACACCTAGTAGCAATGTTTCTCTGGTTGGCAGACAGCACTGGCAGGCCCTTCACATATCTAGAGAGAACAGACGGGAGACAATGGACTGTATTCACAAAGAGGCTCAGAGGAGGAGTGCTGATCCGGTCCATTTCACTAGAATCTAACAGGCCAAACTGATCCTAGATCAGAACCCCTACCCTGAGACAACGGCCTGTCAGAGTACTGATCCGGTCCAAACTGATCCTAGATCAGAACCCTACCCTGAGACAACGGCCTGTCAGAGTGCTGATCCGGTCCATACTGATCCTAGATCAGAACCCCTACCCTGAGACAACGGCCTGTCAGATTCTAGTGATGTGGACCGGATCAGTACTCTGACAGGCCAAACTGATCCTAGATCAGAACCCCTACCCTGAGACAACGGCCTGTCAGAGTGCTGATCCGGTCCAAACTGATCCTAGATCAGAACTCCTACCCTGAGACAACGGCCTGTCAGAGTGCTGATCCGGTCCAAACTGATCCTAGATCAGAACTCCTACCCTGAGACAACGGCCTGTCAGAGTGCTGATCCGGTCCAAACTGATCCTAGATCAGAACTCCTACCCTGAGACAACGGCCTGTCAGAGTACTGATCCGGTCCATACTGATCCTAGATCAGAACCGCTACCCTGAGACAACGGCCTGTCAGAGTACTGATCCTAACATCTCTACAGTCTACCTCCACGCTTCCAGTCTAGATATCACTAGTCTTAAAATACTGGTCCTATAACTGGGACAACGGCCTGTCAGAGTACTGATCCTAACATCTCTACAGTCTACCTACACGCTTCCAGTCTAGATATCACTAGGACTAGTCTTAAAATACTGGTCCTATAACTGGGACAACGGCCTGTCAGAGTACTGATCCTAACATCTCTACAGTCTACCTACACGCTTCCAGTCTAGATATCACTAGTCTTAAAATACTGGTCCTATAGACTGAAGACAGACTTGAGTCAGTGTTTCCCCAAACCTCTCCTCCGATACCCACAAGCCAGTCCAAGGATTTGATATATTCCACGACTAGCAGAGCTGATGTACCCTGGGAAAGGGTTGGGGGGTACTGGCTAGAGGTACATACAGGAGAGGCGAGGGGAGTTGACATATGTGATGTGATGTAGTCAGGGTGATGTAGTGGTGGTCTTACCCGTAGTCAGGGTGGTGTAGTGGTGGTCTTACCCGTAGTCAGGGTGATGTATGGGGTGGTCTTACCCGTAGTCAGGGTGATGTATGGGGTGGTCTTACCCGTAGTCAGGGTGGTGTATGGGGTGGTCTTACCCGTAGTCAGGGTGATGTATGGGGTGGTCTTACCCGTAGTCAGGGTGGTGTATGGGGTGGTCTTACCCGTAGTCAGGGTGATGTATGGGGTGGTCTTACCCGTAGTCAGGGTGATGTAGTGGTGGTCTTACCCGTAGTCAGGGGTGGTGTAGTGGTGGTTTTACCCGTAGTCAGGGTGGTGTAGTGGTGGTCTTACCCGTAGTCAGGGTGGTGTAGTGGTGGTCTTACCCGTAGTCAGGGTGGTGTAGTGGTGGTTTTACCCGTAGTCAGGGTGGTGTAGTGGTGGTCTTACCCGTAGTCAGGGTGGTGTAGTGGTGGTCTTACCCGTAGTCAGGGTGATGTAGTGGTGGTCTTACCCGTAGTCAGGGTGGTGTATGGGTGGTCTTACCCGTAGTCAGGGTGGTGTATGGGTGGTCTTACCGTAGTCAGGGTGGTGTAGTGGTGGTTTTACCCGTAGTCAGGGTGGTGTAGTGGTGGTCTTACCCGTAGTCAGGGTGGTGTAGTGGTGGTCTTACCCGTAGTCAGGGTGATGTAGTGGTGGTCTTACCCGTAGTCAGGGTGATGTAGTGGTGGTCTTACCCGTAGTCGGGGTGGTGTAGTGGTGGTCTTACCCGTAGTCAGGGTGGTGTATGGGGTGGTCTTACCCGTAGTCAGGGTGATGTAGTGGTGGTCTTACCTGTAGTCAGGGTGATGTAGTGGTGGTCTTACCCGTAGTCAGGGTGGTGTATGGGGTGGTCTTACCCGTAGTCAGGGTGGTGTATGGGGTGGTCTTACCCGTAGTCAGGGTGATGTAGTGGTGGTCTTACCCGTAGTCAGGGTGATGTATGGGTGGTCTTACCCGTAGTCAGGGTGGTGTAGTGGTGGTCTTACCCGTAGTCAGGGTGGTGTATGGGGTGGTCTTACCCGTAGTCAGGGTGGTGTAGTGGTGGTCTTACCCGTAGTCAGGGTGGTGTATGGGGTGGTCTTACCCGTAGTCAGGGTGGTGTAGTGGTGGTCTTACCCGTAGTCAGGGTGGTGTAGTGGTGGTCTTACCCGTAGTCAGGGTGGTGTCGTGGTGGTCTTACCCGTAGTCAGGGTGGTGTCGTGGTGGTCTTACCCGTAGTCAGGGTGGTGTAGTGGTGGTCTTACCCGTAGTCAGGGTGATGTAGTGGTGGTCTTACCCGTAGTCAGGGTGGTGTAGTGGTGGTCTTACCCTTAGTCAGGGTGATGTATGGGGTGGTCTTACCCGTAGTCAGGGTGATGTAGTGGTGGTCTTACCCGTAGTCAGGGTGGTGTATGGGGTGGTCTTACCCGTAGTCAGGGTGATGTATGGGGTGGTCTTACCCGTAGTCAGGGTGATGTAGTGGTGGTCTTACCCGTAGTCAGGGTGATGTAGTGGTGGTCTTACCCGTAGTCAGGGTGGTGTATGGGGTGTAGTGGTGGTCTTACCCGTAGTCAGGGTGATGTATGGGGTGTAGTGGTGGTCTTACCCGTAGTCAGGGTGATGTAGTGGTGGTCTTACCCGTAGTCAGGGTGGTGTCGTGGTGGTCTTACCCGTAGTCAGGGTGATGTATGGGGTGGTCTTACCCGTAGTCAGGGTGGTGTATGGGGTGGTCTTACCCGTAGTCAGGGTGATGTATGGGGGTGGTCTTACCCGTAGTCAGGGTGATGTATGGGGTGGTCTTACCCGTAGTCAGGGTGATGTATGGGGTGGTCTTACCCGTAGTCAGGGTGATGTAGTGGTGGTCTTACCCGTAGTCAGGGTGGTGTATGGGGTGTAGTGGTGGTCTTACCCGTAGTCAGGGTGGTGTATGGGGTGTAGTGGTGGTCTTACCCGTAGTCAGGGTGGTGTATGGGGTGTAGTGGTGGTCTTACCCGTAGTCAGGGTGGTGTATGGGGTGTAGTGGTGGTCTTACCCGTAGTCAGGGTGATGTAGTGGTGGTCTTACCCGTAGTCAGGGTGGTGTATGGGGTGTAGTGGTGGTCTTACCCGTAGTCAGGGTGGTGTATGGGGTGTAGTGGTGGTCTTACCCGTAGTCAGGGTGGTGTATGGGGTGTAGTGGTGGTCTTACCCGTAGTCAGGGTGATGTATGGGGTGTAGTGGTGGTCTTACCCGTAGTCAGGGTGGTGTATGGGGTGTAGTGGTGGTCTTACCCGTAGTCAGGGTGGTGTATGGGGTGTAGTGGTGGTCTTACCCGTAGTCAGGGTGGTGTATGGGGTGTAGTGGTGGTCTTACCCGTAGTCAGGGTGATGTATGGGGTGTAGTGGTGGTCTTACCCGTAGTCAGGGTGATGTATGGGGTGTAGTGGTGGTCTTACCCGTAGTCAGGGTGATGTATGGGGTGTAGTGGTGGTCTTACCCGTAGTCAGGGTGATGTATGGGGTGGTTTTACCCATAGTCAGGGTGATGTATGGGGTGTAGTGGTGGGTAGTCAGGGTGGTGTATGGGGTGTAGTGGTGGTTTTACCCGTAGTCAGGGTGATGTATGGGGTGTAGTGGTGGTCTTACCCGTAGTCAGGGTGGTGTATGGGGTGTAGTGGTGGTCTTACCCGTAGTCAGGGTGGTGTACGGGGTGTAGTGGTGGTCTTACCCGTAGTCAGGGTGATGTATGGGGTGTAGTGGTGGTCTTACCCGTAGTCAGGGTGATGTAGTGGTGGTTTTACCCGTAGTCAGGGTGATGTATGGGGTGTAGTGGTGGTGTTACCCGTAGTCAGGGTGGTGTATGGGGTGTAGTGGTGGTCTTACCCGTAGTCAGGGTGGTGTATGGGGTGTAGTGGTGGTCTTACCCGTAGTCAGGGGTGATGTAGTGGTGGTCTTGTAGTGGTGGTGTATGGGGTGTAGTGGGGTCTTACCCGTAGTCAGGGTGGTGTATGGGGTGTAGTGGTGGTCTTACCCGTAGTCAGGGTGATGTAGTGGTGGTTTTACCCGTAGTCAGGGTGGTGTATGGGGTGTAGTGGTGGTCTTACCCGTAGTCAGGGTGATGTATGGGGTGTAGTGGTGGTTTTACCCGTAGTCAGGGTGGTGTATGGGGTGTAGTGGTGGTCTTACCCGTAGTCAGGGTGATGTAGTGGTGGTCTTACCCGTAGTCAGGGTGGTGTATGGGGTGTAGTGGTGGTTTTACCCGTAGTCAGGGTGATGTATGGGGTGTAGTGGTGGTCTTACCCGTAGTCAGGGTGGTGTATGGGGTGTAGTGGTGGTCTTACCCGTAGTCAGGGTGGTGTATGGGGTGTAGTGGTGGTCTTACCCGTAGTCAGGGTGGTGTATGGGGTGTAGTGGTGGTTTTACCCGTAGTCAGGGTGGTGTATGGGGTGTAGTGGTGGTCTTACCCGTAGTCAGGGTGGTGTATGGGGTGTAGTGGTGGTCTTACCCGTAGTCAGGGTGGTGTAGTGGTGGTCTTACCCGTAGTCAGGGTGATGTATGGGGTGTAGTGGTGGTTTTACCCGTAGTCAGGGTGATGTATGGGGTGTAGTGGTGGTCTTACCCGTAGTCAGGGTGGTGTATGGGGTGTAGTGGTGGTCTTACCCGTAGTCAGGGTGGTGTATGGGGTGTAGTGGTGGTCTTACCCGTAGTCAGGGTGATGTATGGGGTGTAGTGGTGGTCTTACCCGTAGTCAGGGTGATGTAGTGGTGGTTTTACCCGTAGTCAGGGTGGTGTATGGGGTGTAGTGGTGGTGTTACCCGTAGTCAGGGTGGTGTATGGGGTGTAGTGGTAGTCTTACCCGTAGAGGTACTCAGCGAAGGTAGCAGCCTCGGGCAGCAGCTTCTCCAACATCTCCTCTCCTTCATCCCCTTTAGTCTTAACGAACTCACACAGAGCCCTCCAGTACAACACGCTCTCACAGGACAGAGACCCAGCCGGGACCAGCATCCTACAGAGAGACAGTCAGTGTGTGAGAGAGTCAGCCAGCCGGTCAGACAGTCAGCCAGTGTGTGTGTGAGCAGCAGGGGGTCAGTATGTGTGCGAGTGAGTGAGCAGAGCGGTCAGTGTGCCAGCGGTGTGTGTGTGTGTGTGTGTGTGTGTGTGTGTGTGTGTGTGTGTGACAGTGTGCCGTGTGTGTGTGTGTGTGTGTGACCTGTCGTCCAGCTGAAGCGGTGGTGGAGCAGCTGGTGCTGAGGTGTGTGTGTGAACAGAGCGGTCAGTGTGTCCAGGGCGGTGTGTGTGTGTGTGTGTGTGTGTGTGTGTGTGTGTGTGTGTGTGTGTGTGTACCTGTCGTCCAGCTGAAGGCGGTGGTGGAGCAGCTGGTCCTGAGGTGTGTGTGTGAACAGAGCGGTCAGTGTGTCCAGGGCGGTCTGAGAGCAGTTCTCTACATCCAGTTTGTGTAACAGCTCCAGCACATCACCCTGGAGAAGATTCAGCCAGGCTGGGAGGAGACGGATCTGCACCACCTCCCTCACCGATTCTACAACACAGACACACAGACACACACACCGGAAAATGTATAGCGTGGGGGGGGGGGCTGGGCCATTCAAGGACATTCAGAGACTTGTCCCGAAGCCACTCCTGCATTGTCTTGGCTGTGTGCTTAGGGTCCTGTTGGAAGGTGAACCTTCGCCCTAGTCTGAGATCCTGAGCGCTTCTGTTCATCCTTCCCTCGATCCTGACTAGTCTCCCAGTCCCTACCGCTGAAAAACATCCCCACAGCACAATGCTGCCACCACCATGCTTCACCGTAGGGACGGTGCCAGGTCTCCTCCAGACTTGACGCTTGGCATTCAGGTCAAAGAGTTCAATCTTGGTTTCATCAGACAGGAGAATCTTATTTCTCATGTTCTGAGAGTCCTTCGGGTGTCTTTTGGCAAACTCCAAGCTGGCTGTCATGTGCTTTTTACTGAGGAGTGGCTTCCATCTGGCCTCTCTACCATAAAGGCCTGGAGTGCTGCAGTTGTCCTTCTGGAAGGTTCTCCCATCTCTACAGAGGAACTCTGGAGCTCTGTCAGAGTGACCATTGGGTTCTTGGTCACCTCCCTGACCAAGGCCCTTCTCCCACGATTGGTCAGTTTGTCTGTGCGGCCAGCTCAAGGAAGAGTCTTGGTGGTTCCAAACTTCTTCCATTTAAGAATGATGGAGGCCACTGTGTTCTTGGGGACCTTCAATGATGCAGAAATGTTTTGGTCCCCTTCCCCAGATCTGTGCCTCGACACAATCCTGTCTCGGAGCTCTATGGACAAGTCCTTCGACCTCATGGCTTGGTTGTTTGCTCTGACATGCACTGTCAACTGTGGAACCTTTATATAGACAGATGTGTGCCTTTCCAAATCATGTCCAATCAATTGAATTTACCACCGATGGACTCCAATCAAGTTGAAGAAACACCTCAAGGATGATCAATGGAAACAGGAAGTACCTGAGATCAAGTCTCATAGCAAAGGGTCTGAATATTTATGTAGTAAAGTATTTATTTTTTATATAAATGTAAAAAAATGTCTAAACCTGTTTTTGCATTGTCATTAAGAGGTATTGTGATGTCATTAAGAGGTATTGTGATGTCATTAAGAGGTATTGTGATGTCATTAAGAGGTATTGTGATGTCATTAAGAGGTACTGTACTAGCCGACGAGGTAAACGGACGACCTAGCCGACGAGGTAAACGGACGACCTAGCCGACGAGGTAAACGGACGACCTAGCCGACGAGGTAAACGGACGACCTAGCCGACGAGGTAAACGGACGACCTAGCCGACGAGGTAAACGGACGACCTAGCCGACGAGGTAAACGGACGACCAGCCGACGAGGTAAACGGACGACCAGCCGACGAGGTAAACGGACGACCTAGCCGACGAGGTAAACGGACGACCCTAGCCGACGAGGTAAGCGGGCGACCTGCCGGCGAGGTAAACGGACGACCTAGCCGACGAGGTAAACAGACGACCTAGCCGACGAGGTAAACAGACGACCTAGCCGACGAGGTAAACAGCGACCTAGCCGACGAGGTAAACGGACGACCTAGCCGACGAGGTAAACAGGCGACCAGCCGACGAGGTAAACGGCGACCTAGCCGACGAGGTAAACAGGCGACCAGCCGACGAGGTAAACAGACGACCTAGCCGACGAGGTAAACAGACGACCTAGCCGACGAGGTAAACAGGCGACCTAGCCGGCGAGGTAAACAGGCGACCTAGCCGACGAGGTAAACAGGACGACCTAGCCGACGAGGTAAACAGACGACCTAGCCGACGAGGTAAACAGGACGACCTAGCCGACGAGGTAAACAGACGACCCAGCCGACGAGGTAAACGGACACCTAGCCGACGAGGTAAGCGGACGACCTAGCCGACGAGGTAAACGGACGACCTAGCCGACGAGGTAAACGGACGACCTAGCCGACGAGGTAAACGGACGACCAGCCGACGAGGGCGGAAACGAGGTAAACGGGCGACCTAGCCGACGAGGTAAACAGACCCTAGCCGACGAGGTAAGCGGATCGAGCCGACGAGGTAAACGGACGACCCAGCGACGAGGTAAACGGACGACCTAGCCGACGAGGTAAGCGGACGACCAGCCGACGAGGTAAACGGGCGACCTAGCCGACGAGGTAAACGGACGACCTAGCCGACGAGGTAAACAGGACGACCTAGCCGACGAGGTAAAACGGACGACCTAGCCGACGAGGTAAACGGACGGCCTAGCCGACGAGGTAAACGGACGACCAGCCGACGAGGTAAACGGACGACCCAGCCGACGAGGTAAACGGACGAGCCGACGAGGTAAACGGACACCTAGCCGACGAGGTAAACGGACGACCTAGCCGACGAGGTAAAAACAGACGACCTAGCCGACGAGGTAAACGGACGACCTAGCCGACGAGGTAAACGGACGACCTAGCCGACGAGGTAAACGGGCGAAGCCGACGAGGTAAACGGACGACCTAGCCGACGAGGTAAACGGACGACCTAGCCGACGAGGTAAACACGACCTAGCCGGCGAGGTAAGCGGACGACCTGGCCGACGAGGTAAACAGACGACCTAGCCGACGAGGTAAACAGACGACCTAGCCGACGAGGTAAACAAGATCAACAAGCCGGCGAGGTAAACAGCGACCTAGCCGACGAGGTAAACAGGCGACCTAGCCGACGAGGTAAACAGGCGACCTAGCCGACGAGGTAAACAGGCGACCTGGCCCAGCCGAGGTAAACAGGCGACCCTAGCCGACGAGGTAAACAGGCGACCAGCCGACGAGGTAAACAGGCGACCCAGCCGACGAGGTAAACAGGCGACCCAGCCGACGAGGTAAACAGGCGACCAGCCGACGAGGTAAACAGACGACCTAGCCGGCGAGGTAAACAGACGACCTAGCCGACGAGGTAAACAGGCGACCTAGCCGACGAGGTAAACAGACGACC
>NW_026288273.1:67500-95000 GCF_023373465.1 Oncorhynchus keta
TAGTTCATTGCCATTCAACACACTAATGTTCAATCTGAGGGTTAGCAATGCTAACGAGTACATGTAAAATCCCATAGTGAACGCTAGCTAAATGCTAACGGTTTTATGACAAACTATTTGCCTGGACAGACATCCCAGCTCATTAAGTTAAACAAGTAACTCTAAATTCTACTCAGTTTTCTGCACAAAACAAATATGTCCTCTGTCACCATTATCACATCACACTGTGTGGTGTTACCTCAATAAATCTAGATATCAACCTGTCCTCTGTCACCATTATCACATCACACTGTGTGGTGTTACCTCAATACATCTAGATATCAACCTGTCCTCTATAACCATTATCATGTCCTCTATAACCATTAGTACAGAAGAGATAGATCACAGCCCTAGTCTACTACCATAGGGTCCTGGTTAAAGCAATGCAGTACAGAAGAGATAGATCACAGCCCTAGTCTACTACCATAGGGCCCTGGTTAAAGCAATGCAGTACAGAAGAGATAGATCACAGCCCTAGTCTACTACCATAGGGCCCTGGTTAAAGCAATGCAGTACAGAAGAGATAGATCACAGCCCTAGTCTACTACCATAGGGCCCTGGTTAAAGCAATGGAGTACAGAAGAGATAGATCACAGCCCTAGTCTACTACCATAGGGCCCTGGTTAAAGCAATGCAGTACAGAAGAGATAGATCACAGCCCTAGTCTACTACCATAGGGTCCTGGTTAAAGCAATGCAGTACAGAAGAGATAGATCACAGCCCTAGTCTACTACCATAGGGTCCTGGTTAAAGCAATGCAGTACAGAAGAGATAGATCACAGCCCTAGTCTACTACCATAGAGCCCTGGTTAAAGCAATGCAGTACAGAAGAGATAGATCACAGCCCTAGTCTACTACCATAGGGCCCTGGTTAAAGCAATGCAGTACAGAAGAGATAGATCACAGCCCTAGTCTACTACCATAGAGCCCTGGTTAAAGCAATGCAGTACAGAAGAGATAGATCACAGCCCTAGTCTACTACCATAGAGCCCTGGTTAAAGCAATGCAGTACAGAAGAGATAGATCACAGCCCTAGTCTACTACCATAGAGCCCTGGTTAAAGCAATGCAGTACAGAAGAGATAGATCACAGCCCTAGTCTACTACCATAGGGCCCTGGTTAAAGCAATGCAGTACAGAAGAGATAGATCACAGCCCTAGTCTACTACCATAGGGCCCTGGTTAAAGCAATGGAGTACAGAAGAGATAGATCACAGCCCTAGTTTACTACCATAGAGCCCTGGTTAAAGCAATGCAGTATAGAAGAGATAGATCACAGCCCTAGTCTACTACCATAGAGCCCTGGTTAAAGCAATGCAGTACAGAAGAGATAGATCACAGCCCTAGTCTACTACCATAGAGCCCTGGTTAAAGCAATGGAGTACAGAAGAGATAGATCACAGCCCTAGTCTACTACCATAGGGCCCTGGTTAAAGCAATGCAGTACAGAAGAGATAGATCACAGCCCTAGTCTACTACCATAGGGCCCTGGTTAAAGCAATGCAGTACAGAAGAGATAGATCACAGCCCTAGTCTACTACCATAGAGCCCTGGTTAAAGCAATGCAGTACAGAAGAGATAGATCACAGCCCTAGTCTACTACCATAGAGCCCTGGTTAAAGCAATGGAGTACAGAAGAGATAGATCACAGCCCTAGTCTACTACCATAGAGCCCTGGTTAAAGCAATGGAGTACAGAAGAGATAGATCACAGCCCTAGTCTACTACCATAGGGCCCTGGTTAAAGCAAAGCAGAAGAGATAATGCCCTAGTTTACTACCAGTTAAAGAGTACAGAAGAGATAGATCACAGCCCTAGTCTACTACCATAGGGCCCTGGTTAAAGCAATGCAGTACAGAAGAGATAGATCACAGCCCTAGTCTACTACCATAGGGCCCTGGTTAAAGCAATGGAGTACAGAAGAGATAGATCACAGCCCTAGTCTACTACCATAGGGCCCTGGTTAAAGCAATGGAGTACAGAAGAGATAGATCACAGCCCTAGTCTACTACCATAGGGCCCTGGTTAAAGCAATGCAGTACAGAAGAGATAGATCACAGCCCTAGTCTACTACCATAGGGCCCTGGTTAAAGCAATGGAGTACAGAAGAGATAGATCACAGCCCTAGTCTACTACCATAGAGCCCTGGTTAAAGCAATGCAGTACAGAAGAGATACATCACAGCCCTAGTCTACTACCATAGGGCCCTGGTTAAAGCAATGGAGTACAGAAGAGATAGATCACAGCCCTAGTCTACTACCATAGGGCCCTGGTTAAAGCAATGCAGTACAGAAGAGATAGATCACAGCCCTAGTCTACTACCATAGGGCCCTGGTTAAAGCAATGCAGTACAGAAGAGATAGATCACAGCCCTAGTCTACTACCATAGGGCCCTGGTTAAAGCAATGCAGTACAGAAGAGATAGATCACAGCCCTAGTCTACTACCATAGAGCCCTGGTTAAAGCAATGCAGTACAGAAGAGATAGATCACAGCCCTAGTCTACTACCATAGGGCCCTGGTTAAAGCAATGCAGTACAGAAGAGATAGATCACAGCCCTAGTCTACTACCATAGGGCCCTGGTTAAAGCAATGCAGTACAGAAGAGATAGATCACAGCCCTAGTCTACTACCATAGGGCCCTGGTTAAAGCAATGCAGTACAGAAGAGATAGATCACAGCCCTAGTCTACTACCATAGGGCCCTGGTTAAAGCAATGCAGTACAGAAGAGATAGATCACAGCCCTAGTCTACTACCATAGGGCCCTGGTTAAAGCAATGCAGTACAGAAGAGATAGATCACAGCCCTAGTCTACTACCATAGAGCCCTGGTTAAAGCAATGCAGTACAGAAGAGATAGATCACAGCCCTAGTCTACTACCATAGGGCCCTGGTTAAAGCAATGCAGTACAGAAGAGATAGATCACAGCCCTAGTCTACTACCATAGAGCCCTGGTTAAAGCAATGCAGTACAGAAGAGATAGATCACAGCCCTAGTCTACTACCATAGGGCCCTGGTTAAAGCAATGCAGTACAGAAGAGATAGATCACAGCCCTAGTCTACTACCATAGGGCCCTGGTTAAAGCAATGCAGTACAGAAGAGATCGTTCGGGACTCAAGAGTTGTCCTACCTCCAACAGGAAGTTGAACATGTAACTGAGGAAGGGGTTCTCGTCCTCTTCTTCATCCTCATCCTCCCCTCCCTCGGCGGAAGGCGTATGGAAGCTGGTGGAGAATTTGGAGACGAACTCGATCACGTTTTCCACGGCCGGTTCTCTCTTGTACACGATCATGGCATGTTTCAGGTACTGGATAAACTCCTCGTGGAACAATGTCTTGTCCTCTAACTAGAGACAGGACAGACAGGTACACAGGGACAGACAGGCACACAGGGACAGACAGGTACACAGGACAGACAGGCAGACAGGACAGACACACGGAGACAGACAGGTACACAGGACAGACAGGTACACAGGACAGACAGGTACACAGGGACAGACACACACAGGGACAGACAGGTACACGGGGACAGACAGGTACACAGGGACAGACAGGCACGGGGACAGACAGGTACACGGGGACAGACAGGTACACAGGACAGACAGGCAGACACACGGGGACAGACAGGTACACAGGACAGACAGGCAGACACACGGGGACAGACAGGTACACAGGACACACAGGACAGACACACGGGGACAGACAGGTACACAGGACAGACAGGCAGACACACAGGGACAGACTACACAGGACAGATAGGCAGACACACGGGGACAGACAGGTACACAGGACAGACAGGGAGACACACAGGGACAGACAGGTACACAGGACAGACAGGTATCTTGGACAGACAGGTACACAGGACAGACAGGTACACAGGACAGACAGGTACACAGGACAGACAGGTACACAGGACAGGCAGGCAGACACAGGGACAGACAGGTACACAGGACAGACACACAGAAAGCAGGTTGGGTAAGGATGGTGGTTCTCTTTGTTAAAGAGGATTAACAGAAACAGTGATTTAAACATGTGTGTGTACCTTGTTGTACAGTATGTGTGTGTGTGTGTTTATCGGCGTGTGTACCTTGTTGTACAGTATGTGTGTGTGTTTATAGGTGTGTGTACCTTGTTGTACAGTATGTGTGTGTGTGTTTTGTGTGTTTATCGGCGTGTGTACCTTGTTGTACAGTATGTGTGTGTGTGTTTTTGTGTGTTTATCGGCGTGTGTACCTTGTTGTACAGTATGTGTGTGTGTGTGTGTGTTTATCGGCGTGTGTACCTTGTTGTACAGTATGTGTGTGTGTGTTTATCGGCGTGTGTACCTTGTTGTACAGTATGTGTGTGTGTGTTTGTGTGTGTTTATCGGCGTGTGTACCTTGTTGTACAGTATGTGTGTGTGTGTTTAGTACCTTGTTGTGTGTGTGTGTGTGTTTATCGGCGTGTGTACCTTGTTGTACAGTATGTGTGTGTGTGTGTTTATCGGCGTGTGTACCTTGTTGTACAGTATGTGTGTGTGTGTGTGTTTATAGGCGTGTGTACCTTGTTGTACAGTATGTGTGTGTGTGTGTTTATCGGCGTGTGTACCTTGTTGTACAGTATGTGTGTGTGTGTTTATCGGCGTGTGTACCTTGTTGTACAGTATGTGTGTGTGTTTATAGGTGTGTGTACCTTGTTGTACAGTATGTGTGTGTGTGTTTGTGTGTGTTTATAGGCGTGTGTACCTTGTTGTACAGTATGTGTGTGTGTTTATCGGCGTGTGTACCTTGTTGTATGTGTTCTTGAGACTGGCCACCAGTTTAGCCTTGTTGTTGTGTCCTTTCTGAGCGCGTTGAAACGCCTCTTTTATCGCCAACTCACTTTCTCCAGTCATCTTTTCTCTCCTGGAGAAACAAAACTGACAGCTACAACCTTATCATTCAAACAAACACAGGCATTAAAACTACACCAGCTGGCTAGTTAGCACAACGACAACAAGACGACGATAAGCCTAGTTAACGTATTCTACAATGAAGGGAAACAGTCGATGTGTGTGACCGGAATATTGAGTTAAACATCCAACAACAAGCATTGTTTGTGGCTATTGGACGTTAATTTAGTTACCTAGTAACGTGATTTAGTTACCTAGTAACGTGACTTAGTTATTGACTTAGTTACCTAGTAACGTGACTTAGTTACCTAGTAACGTGACTTAGTTACCTAGTAACGTGACTTAGTTACCTAGTAACGTGACTTAGTTACCTAGTAACGTGACTTAGTTACCTAGTAACGTTATTTAGTTACCTAGTAACGTTATTTAGTTACCTAGTAACGTTATTTAGTTACCTAGTAACGCTATTTAGTTACCTAGTAACGCTATTTAGTTACCTAGTAACGCTATTTAGTTACCTAGTAACGCTATTTAGTTACCTAGTAACGCTATTTAGTTACCTAGTAACGCTATTTAGTTACCTAGTAACGCTATTTAGTTACCTAGTAACGCTATTTAGTTACCTAGTAACGTTATTTAGTTACCTAGTAACGTTATTTAGTTACCTAGTAACGTTATTTAGTTACCTAGTAACGTTATTTAGCTACCATAGTCGTAGCAGCTACAGTATTAACGACGTTGGTTTTCTACCTCTAGTTTTCATTAGCTAAACTTTCTTTAAAAATGACACCGTTTCACTATTCCAGACGAATATCTCACCCGTGCTCTTCGGCTAGAATAGTTCTCACATAAAGTCCTCTATTATCCAATTAATTAACTTGTTTTAAAAGCTAAATAAATAGCTAGCTAACCGGCTAACGTTTCTCATCCCTCCAGCCACTCCTCAAGCTCCCTTCGGACAGGAAAAACATCCGTCTCAAGAAGTACCAAAGAGGTTGGAAAACCGGGGAATCGTATGTTTCACCTAAAGCATTAATATTGCCAATATAGTTTATCTCGTAAATAAATAACAGATCAATAATAAATTGCGATTTCCGTTTGTTCTTACTTGCTCTGTTGACAACTCGAGTCGTTTCTGCGTCTGCCGCCTGTTTTCAAATGTAACTGCCAGTCTCGCGAGAGGCGAGATTAGCGTTGACTACGTCATTCCCCTTCTATTTATTTTATTTTATTTCACCTTAATTTAACCAGGACGGCCAGACCAAGATAAAGCAAAGCAGTGTGACACAAACAACAACACAGAGTGACACATGGAATAAACAAACGTACAGTCAATAACACAATAGAAGAAAAAAAAGTCTCTACCCAGCTCCTTGTAAAAAATATTTTTGCCCCCTCCCTCATCATGTGGCTTTCCGACCTTTCACAAGTCCGAGTGCGAATAATATTTGGTGTTTTTTTTACAAAAAATGGGAAAATAAATAATTGCACCACCATCTAACCCTAAATACACAACACTATCCCCAACAAACCCACCACCCCTTCCCACTACTTTGGCCCTAACAGATCCGTTTGAAAAATGCATCGTGTTCCCCCCTAGTACTTCTTTGTGCCTCCTCCGATTTTGGGGGTGCATGACGCCCCTGAAAGCACTATAGCGGGTTCTCTAGGCCCTCATAAAAATTGCAAATATAACCCCCTTCACCCCACAATGGACATTTATCCTCCCTGCCCTCGCCGCCAATGGACAGTTATCCGCCTGGGCCTCCATCGCCCTGCCCCTCACAATGGACATTTATCCGCCTGGGCCTCCATCGCCCTGCCCCTCACAATGGACATTTATCCGCCTGGGCCTCCATCGCCCTGCCCCTCACAATGGACATTTATCCGCCTGGGCCTCCATCGCCCTGCCCCTCACAATGGACATTTATCCGCCTGGGCCTCCATCGCCCTGCCCCTCACAATAGGCATTTATCCGCCTGGGCCTCCATCGCCCTGCCCCTCACAATGGGCATTTATCCGCCTGGGCCTCCATCGCCCTGCCCCTCACAATGGGCATTTATCCACCTGGGCCTCCATTGCCCTGCCCCTCACAATGGACAGTTATCCGCCTGGGCCTCCATCGCCCTGCCCCTCACAATGGACTTTATCTGCCTGCCCCATCCATCGCCCTGCCCCTCACAATGGACAGTTATCCGCCTGGGCCTCCATCGCCCTGCCCCTCACAATGGACATTTATCTGCCTGGGCCTCCATCGCCCTGCCCCTCACAATGGACTTTTATCCGCCTGGGCCTCCATCGCCCTGCCCCTCACAATGGGCATTTATCCGCCTGGGCCTCCATTGCCCTGCCCCTCACAATGGACAGTTATCCACCTGGGCCTCCATCGCCCTGCCCCTCACAATGGACATTTATCTGCCTGCCCCATCCATCGCCCTGCCCCTCACAATGGACAGTTATCCGCCTGGGCCTCCATCGCCCTGCCCCTCACAGTGGGCATTTATCCGCCTGGGCCTCCATCGCCCTGCCCCTCACAATGGACATTTATCCGCCTGGGCCTCCATCGCCCTGCCCCTCACAATGGACATTTATCCGCCTGGGCCTCCATCGCCCTGACCCTCACAATGGACATTTATCCGCCTGGGCCTCCATCGCCCTTCCCCTCACAATGGACATTTATCCGCCTGGGCCTCCATCGCCCTGCCCCTCACAATGGACTTTTATCCACCTGGGCCTCCATCGCCCTGCCCCTCACAATGGACAGTTATCCACCTGGGCCTCCATCGCCCTGCCCCTCACAATGGACTTTTATCCACCTGGGCCTCCATCGCCCTGCCCCTCACAATGGACATTCGTCTGCCTGCCCCATCCATCACCCTGCCCCTCACAATGGACATTTGTCTGCCTGCCCCATCCATCACCCTGCCCCTCACAATGGGCATTTATCCGCCTGGGCCTCCATCGCCCTGCCCCTCACAATGGACATTTATAATAATAATAATATATGCCAGCGCGCTTTGCCCTCACAAGCGACTTACAGTCATGTGTGCCTCGGGATCGAACCCACTACCCTGGCGTTACAAGCGCCATGCCCCTGAGCTACAATGGACTTTTATCCACCTGGGCCTCCATCGCCCTGCCCCTCACAATGGGCATTTATCTGCCTGCCCCATCCATCGCCCTGCCCCTCACAATGGACATTTATCTGCCTGCATGACATGAGCTGAGACTGCCATAAATAAAATATTTTCTGAAATGTGAAATGTACTTATTTTTCTATTTTGAGTAAGCCTAAATGTGTTATTTATTTTATAGACTTGCTAAAGTTTATAACAAACTGTTTTTGTTTTGTCATTATGGGATATTGTGTGAAGATTGATGAGTGGGAATTTTTTTTTTAAATAAAAATGTAAATCCATTTTAGAATAAAGGCTGTAAAGTTACAAAATGTGGATAAAAGTCAAGGGGTCTGAATACTTTCAGTGTGTCTCTATCTGCATGCCGTCTGTCTGCCTGTCTGTTGTTTCCCGGGCTGTGAAGGCCGCAGCTGTTGGCGCGCTGGCAGCTGTACGGTAAGGAATGGAGGTCAGAACAGAACACACCCGTGGGAAGGGCACGAGGCTCCACTCTGTCTCTGCTCACCAAACCACTGTATTCCTGTTATTGAGGTCAGCAGCGGGAACTACAGGATGTAAAGAGTGATAGAATAGTAATGGATATACAGCAGCTTGTATCACTACAGATCCTGGTTCGAATCCAGGCTGTATCACAGAGGTCTAAACTACAGAGCCTGGTTCGAATCCAGGCTGTATCGCAGAGGTCTAAACTACAGAGCCTGGTTTGAATCCAGGCTGTATCACAGAGGTCTAAACTACAGAGCCTGGTTCGAATCCAGGCTGTATCACAGAGGTCAAAACTACAGAGCCTGGTTCGAATCCAGGCTGTATCACAGAGGTCTAAAGGCACTGAAACTCAGTGCTAGAGGCGTCACTACAGACACCCTGGTTCGAATCCAGGCTGTATCACAGAGGTCCAAGGGCACTGCATCTCAGTGCTAGAGGAGTCACTACAGACACCCTGGTTCGAATCCAGGCTGTATCACAGAGGTCTAAAGGCACTGCATCTCAGTGCTAGAGGCGTCACTACAGACACCCTGGTTCGAATCCAGGCTGTATCACAGAGGTCCAAGTGCACTGCATCTCAGTGCTAGAGGAGTCACTACAGACACCCTGGTTCGAATCCAGGCTGTATCACCACCGGCCCGTGATTGGGAGTCCCATAGGCACATTTGGCCCAGAGTCGTCAGGCCTGTCATTGTAAATAAGCATTTGATCTTAACTGAGGTGTCTAGTTAAAGGTATTTTTGTTTGACCTTTATTTAACCAGGCAAGTCGGTTATGAACAAATTCTTATTTTCAATGACGGCCTGGGAACAGTGGGTTAACTGCCTGTTCAGGGGGCAGAACGACAGATTTGTACCTTGTCAGCTCGGGGGTATGAACTTGCAACCTTCCGGTTACTAGTCCAACGCTCTAACCACTAGACTACCTGCCTCCTCTACACTCTAACCACTAGGCTACCTGCCTCCTCTACACTCTAACCACTAGGCTACCTGCCTCCTCTACACTCTAACCACTAGGCTACCTGCCTCCTCTACACTCTAACCACTAGGCTACCTGCCTCCTCTAACCACTAGGCTACCTGCCTCCTCTACACTCTAACCACTAGACTACCTGCCTCCTCTACACTCTAACCACTAGGCTACCTGCCTCCTCTAACCACTAGGCTACCTGCCTCCTCTACACTCTAACCACTAGACTACCTGCCTCCTCTACACTCTAACCACTAGGCTACCTGCCTCCTCTACACTCTAACCACTAGGCTACCTGCCTCCTCTACACTCTAACCACTAGACTACCTGCCTCCTCTACACTCTAACCACTAGGCTACCTGCCTCCTCTACACTCTAACCACTAGGCTACCTGCCTCCTCTACACTCTAACAACTAGTCTACCTGCCTCCTCTACACTCTAACCACTAGGCTACCTGCCTCCTCTACACTCTAACCACTAGACTGCCTACCTCTACACTCTAACCACTAGGCTACCTGCCTCCTCTACACTCTAACCACTAGGCTACCTGCCTCCTCTACACTCTAACCACTAGGCTACCTGCCTCCTCTACACTCTAACCACTAGACTACCTGCCTCCTCTACACTCTAACCACTAGGCTACCTGCCTCCTCTACACTCTAACCACTAGGCTACCTGCCTCCTCTACACTCTAACCACTAGACTACCTGCCTCCTCTACACTCTAACCACTAGGCTACCTGCCTCCTCTACACTCTAACCACTAGGCTACCTGCCTCCTCTACACTCTAACAACTAGTCTACCTTAAAATGTGGATATATATATAACTAATGGACATGTTTAGTTAACATGAAAATAGAATGTGATACAGGATAGAATGTGATACAGGATAGAATGTGATATAGGATAGAATGTGATATGGGATAGAATGTGATACAGGATAGAATGTGATATAGGATAGAATGTGATACAGGATAGAATGTGATCTAGGATAGAATGTGATACAGGATAGAATGTGATACAGGATAGAATGTGATACAGGATCGAATGTGATACAGGATAGAATGTGATACAGGATAGAATGTGATACAGGATAGAATGTGATACAGGATAGAATGTGATATAGGATAGAATGTGATACAGGATAGAATGTGATACAGGATAGAATGTGATACAGGATAGAATGTGATATAGGATAGAATGTGATACAGGATAGAATGTGATACAGGATAGAATGTGATACAGGATAGATTGTGATATAGGATAGAATGTGATACAGGATAGAATGTGATATAGGATAGAATGTGGTCTAGGATAGAATGTGATAAAGAATAGAATGTGATATAGGATAGAATGTGATCTAGGATAGAATGTGATACAGGATAGAATGTGATACAGTATAGAATGTGATATAGGATAGAATGTGATACAGGATAGAATGTGATATAGGATAGAATGTGATCTAGGATAGAATGTGATCTAGGATAGAATGTGATACAGGATAGAATGTGATAAAGAATAGAATGTGATACAGGATAGAATGTGATACAGGATAGAATGTGATACAGGATAGAATGTGATACAGGATAGAATGTGATCTAGGATAGAATGTGATACAGGATAGAATGTGATACAGGATAGAATGTGATACAGGATAGAATGTGATATAGGATAGAATGTGATACAGGATAGAATGTGATACAGGATAGAATGTGATACAGGATAGAATGTGATACGGGATATAATGTGATACAGGATAGAATCTCTTTTGAACCAAAACGTTGATAGAGGCTATACTGGACCTAGTGAATAGGTCTAGAATAATAAACATGGACTTATTAAACAGACTTATCACTGGAATAGGCAGGGAGTTCACCTGCAAATACTCCTGCAATAAGTCAATTGATTAATTGAAACGCCTTTCATCCTGTGTGTGTGTGTGTTTGTGTGTGTGCGTGCGTGCGTGTGTTTTGTGTGAGTGTGGATCGACACTACAGCAGAACCGGGGAGGGGCGTAAGCAGCACTGCAGCAGTGCGCTCTGCTCGAGAGGGAGAGCGCGAGCTGTCTACGGTAATGTTCCATACGCCCTCTCCGCCCCTGCTGCTCGAGAGACAGGTGGTCGGGACACATGCCTTCATCCTCGAGCGCTCCCGGGTTAAAATAAGAAAACAAATCGGTTGACAGACAGCGGTGGGACTGCTGATCGTGAGGCAAGCGCGTCCCCGATGGAATTGGAGCCGGTGACCTCCGCGCAGCGAGCACTGGGCAGAGGAGAGAGAGGGGAAAGCAAGTTGGCGAGAGAACCTCACCGATTTACGTTTCTCACCATGACTATTGCGCTGGCTGCTTTTCCGCCGCAGCGGAGGGGATCGTTATTCACTCACAGAAGGAAGAAACACACACACCTCTGAGGCAAACCGGAGAGAGAGCATTACCGGGAATTTCCTTTTGTTCCATTATTCATTTGGATCCTAATAGCTGGTGGAAGTTGTCTCGTGGGGATTATGATGGCTTCGGGTGCCGGTAAAGCCCCGCAGCCCCCCGGGCCAGGCTCCGGTAGCCTTAACGGGACTGCAGCAGACTTACCGAACATAGAGCAGGAGCTGTATGACTATCAGATGCATGGCAAGATGTGCAAGAAGATAGCTCAGCTAACCAAGGTATGAGACAGGGGAGATAGAAGATATAGCTCAGATAACCAAGGTATGAGACAGGGGAGATAGAAGATATAGCTCAGCTAACCAAGGTATGAGACAGGGGAGATAGAAGATACAGCTCAGCTAACCAAGGTATGAGACAGGGGAGATAGAAGATATAGCTCAGATAACCAAGGTATGAGACAGGGGAGATAGAAGATATAGCTCAGATAACCAAGGTATGAGACAGGGAAGATAGAAGATATAGCTCAGATAACCAAGGTATGAGACAGGGGAGATAGAAGATTTAGCTCAGCTAACCAGAGAGAGAGATAGATAACTCAGCTAGGTAAGACTGGACAGAGAGATAGATAAAGAGAGCTCAGCTAGGTAAGACTAGACAGAGAGATAGATAAAGAGAGCTCAGCTAGGTAAGACTAGACAGAGAGATAGATAAAGAGAGCTCAGCTAGGTAAGACTAGACAGAGAGATAGATAAAGAGAGCTCAGCTAGGTAAGACTAGACAGAGAGATAGATAAAGAGAGCTCAGCTCGGTAAGACTGGACAGAGAGAGAGATAGATAACTCAGCTGGTAAGACTGGACAGAGAGATAGATAGATAACTCAGCTGGTAAGACTGGACAGAGAGATAGATAACTCAGCTGGTAAGACTGGACAGAGAGATAGATAACTCAGCTGGTAAGACTGGACAGAGAGATAGATAACTCAGCTGGTAAGACTGGACAGAGAGAGAGATTGATAACTCAGCTGGTAAGACTGGACAGAGAGAGAGATAGATAACTCAGCTGGTAAGACTGGACAGAGAGAGAGATTGATAACTCAGCTGGTAAGACTGGACAGAGAGATAGATAACTCAGCTGGTAAGATGGGACAGAGAGAGAGATAGATAACTCAGCTGGTAAGACTGGACAGAGAGAGAGATAGATAACTCAGCTGGTAAGACTGGACAGAGAGAGAGATTGATAACTCAGCTGGTAAGACTGGACAGAGAGATAGATAACTCAGCTGGTAAGACTGGACAGAGAGATAGATAACTCAGCTGGTAAGACTGGACAGAGAGAGAGATAGATAACTCAGCTGGTAAGACTGGACAGAGAGAGAGATTGATAACTCAGCTGGTAAGACTGGACAGAGAGATAGATAGATAACTCAGCTGGTAAGACTGGACAGAGAGAGAGATTGATAACTCAGCTGGTAAGACTGGACAGAGAGATAGATAACTCAGCTGGTAAGACTGGACAGAGAGATAGATAACTCAGCTGGTAAGACTGGACAGAGAGAGAGATAGATAACTCAGCTGGTAAGACTGGACAGAGAGAGAGATAGATAACTCAGCTGGTAAGACTGGACAGAGAGATAGATAACTCAGCTGGTAAGACTGGACAGAGAGAGAGATAGATAACTCAGCTGGTAAGACTGGACAGAGAGAGAGATAGATAACTCAGCTGGTAAGACTGGACAGAGAGATAGATAATTCAGCTGGTAAGACAGGACAGAGAGATAGATAACTCAGCTGGTAAGACTGGACAGAGAGATAGATAACTCAGCTGGTAAGACTGGACAGAGAGATAGATAACTCAGCTGGTAAGACTGGACAGAGAGATAGATAACTCAGCTGGTAAGACTGGACAGAGAGATAGATAACTCAGCTGGTAAGACTGGACAGAGAGATAGATAACTCAGCTGGTAAGACTGGACAGAGAGAGAGATAGATAACTCAGCTGGTAAGACTGGACAGAGAGAGAGATAGATAACTCAGCTGGTAAGACTGGACAGAGAGATAGATAGATAACTCAGCTGGTAAGACTGGACAGAGAGATAGATAACTCAGCTGGTAAGACTCGTGACAATGCGGTTATGGCTCCTCCATCGTCCCGCGTTCACTCACTCTGTGTGTAGATGACAATCAGTGTGTGTGTCTATGTGTGTGTGTGTGTGTGTGTGTGTGTGTGTGTGTGTGTGTGTGTGTAGGTGACAATCAGTGTGTGTGTCTATGTGTGTGTGTGTGTGTAGATGACAATCAGTGTGTGTGTGTGTGTGTGTGTGTGTGTGTGTGTGTGTGTGTGTGTGTGTGTGTGTGTGTGTGTGTGTGTGTGTGTGTGTGTGTGTGTGTGTGTGTGTGTGTGTGTGTGTGTGTGTGTGTGTGTGTGTGTGTAGGTGAGTGGTGCCTGAAGTTTGACTGGTCAGCGTTTGTGTCTGTGTGTATTAGAATTGATGTTCATCAGCACTGGTAGGCTGGCCCTGTCTGTCTGTCTGTCTGTCTGTCTGTCTGTCTGCCTGCCTGCCTGTCTGTCTGTCTGTCCGCCTTCCTGAACCCATTATAACACCTCTATAGATCCTGTCTGTCTGTCTGTCTGTCTGTCTGTCTGTCTGTCTGTCTGTCTGTCTGTCTGTCTGTCTGTCTGCCTGCCTGCCTGTCTGTCTGTCTGTCCGCCTTCCTGAACCCATTATAACACCTCTATAGATCCTGTCTGTCTGTCTGTCTGTCTGTCTGTCTGTCTGTCTGTCTGTCTGTCTGTCTGTCTGTCTGTCTGAACCCATTATAACACCTCTATAGATCCTTCATTGATCCCTCAGAACCAATGATCTCTTCTAAAAGACCTGGGAGTCGTGATCCATTCTCCTGATGCAGGAAACAAATCACTGGTGGTCTGTTTCTATTGGCTGATAGTGTTGTTATTAGAAGGTGTTGGTCTGTTTCTATTGGCTGATAGTGTTGCTATTAGAAGGTGTTGGTCTGTTTCTATTGGCTGATAGTGTTGCTATTGGAAGGTGTTGGTCTGTTTCTATTGGCTGATAGTGTTGCTATTAGAAGGTGTTGGTCTGTTTCTATTGGCTGATAGTGTTGCTATTGGAAGGTGTTGGTCTGTTTCTATTGGCTGATAGTGTTGCTATTAGAAGGTGTTGGTCTGTTTCTATTGGCTGATAGTGTTGCTATTAGAAGGTGTTGGTCTGTTTCTATTGGCTGATAGTGTTGCTATTAGAAGGTGTTGGTCTGTTTCTATTGGCTGATAGTGTTGCTATTGGAAGGTGTTGGTCTGTTTCTATTGGCTGATAGTGTTGCTATTAGAAGGTGTTGGTCTGTTTCTATTGGCTGATAGTGTTGCTATTAGAAGGTGTTGGTCTGTTTCTATTGGCTGATAGTGTTGTTATTGGAAGGTGTTGGTCTGTTTCTATTGGCTGATAGTGTTGCTATTGGAAGGTGTTGGTCTGTTTCTATTGGCTGATAGTGTTGCTATTGGAAGGTGTTGGTCTGTTTCTATTGGCTGATAGTGTTTCTATTAGAAGGTGTTGGTCTGTTTCTATTGGCTGATAGTGTTACTATTAGAAGGTGTTGGTCTGTTTCTATTGGCTGATAGTGTTGTTATTGGAAGGTGTTGGTCTGTTTCTATTGGCTGATAGTGTTGTTATTAGAAGGTGTTGGTCTGTTTCTATTGGCTGATAGTGTTACTATTAGAAGGTGTTGGTCTGTTTCTATTGGCTGATAGTGTTGCTATTGGAAGGTGTTGGTCTGTTTCTATTGGCTGATAGTGTTGTTATTAGAAGGTGTTGGTCTGTTTCTATTGGCTGATAGTGTTGCTATTAGAAGGTGTTGGTCTGTTTCTATTGGTTGATAGTGTTGTTATTAGAAGGTGTTGGTCTGTTTCTATTGGCTGATAGTGTTGCTATTAGAAGGTGTTGGTCTGTTTCTATTGGTTGATAGTGTTTCTATTAGGTGTTGGTCTGTTTCTATTGGCTGATAGTGTTGCTATTAGAAGGTGTTGGTCTGTTTCTATTGGCTGATAGTGTTTCTATTAGAAGGTGTTGGTCTGTTTCTATTGGCTGATAGTGTTGTTATTAGAAGGTGTTGGTCTGTTTCTATTGGTTGATAGTGTTGCTATTGGAAGGTGTTGGTCTGTTTCTATTGGCTGATAGTGTTTCTATTAGAAGGTGTTGCTCTGTTTCTATTGGCTAATAGTGTTGCTATTAGAAGGTGTTGGTCTGTTTCTATTGGCTGATAGTGTTGCTATTAGAAGGTGTTGGTCTGTTTCTATTGGCTGATAGTGTTGCTATTGGAAGGTGTTGGTCTGTTTCTATTGGCTGATAGTGTTACTATTAGAAGGTGTTGGTCTGTTTCTATTGGCTGATAGTGTTTCTATTAGAAGGTGTTGGTCTGTTTCTATTGGCTGATAGTGTTGCTATTAGAAGGTGTTGGTCTGTTTCTATTGGCTGATAGTTGCTATAACAGAGGTTAGTGTTCCTCAACTCTGGTTAAACTACTGGTTAAACTACTCCTCCAGTACCCTACACACACCTGGTTAAACTACTGGTTAAACTACTCCTCCAGTACCCTACACACACCTGGTTAAACTACTGGTTAAACTACTGGTTAAACTACTCCTCCAGTACCCTACACACACCTGGTTAAACTACTCCTCCAGTACCCTACACACACCTGGTTAAACTACTGGTTAAACTACTCCTCCAGTACCCTACACACACCTAGTTAAACTACTGATTAAACTACTGGTTAAACTACTGATTAAACTACTCCTCCAGTACCCTACACACACCTGGTTAAACTACTGGTTAAACTACTGATTAAACTACTGGTTAAACTACTCCTCCAGTACCCTACACACACCTGGTTAAACTACTGGTTAAACTACTGATTAAACTACTGGTTAAACTACTGGTTAAACTACTGGTTAAACTACTGGTTAAACTACTGGTTAAACTACTGGTTAAACTACTCCTCCAGTACCCTACACACACCTGGTTAAACTACTGGTTAAACTACTGATTAAACTACTGGTTAAACTACTGATTAAACTACTGGGTAAACTACTGGTTAAACTACTGACTAAACTACTGGTTAAACTACTGGTTAAACTACTCCTCCAGTACCCTACACACACCTGGTTAAACTACTGGTTAAACTACTGGTTAAACTACTGGTTAAACTACTGATTAAACTACTGGTTAAACTACTCCTCCAGTACCCTACACACACCTGGTTAAACTACTGGTTAAACTACTGGTTAAACTACTCCTCCAGTACCCTACACACACCTGGTTAAACTACTGATTAAACTACTGGTTAAACTACTGGTTAAACTACTGATTAAACTACTGGGTAAACTACTGGTTAAACTACTGACTAAACTACTGGTTAAACTACTGGTTCAACTACTGGTTAAACTACTGATTAAACTACTGGTTAAACTACTGGTTAAACTACTGATTAAACTACTGATTAAACTACTGGTTAAACTACTGGTTAAACTACTGGTTAAACTACTGGTTAAACTACTCCTCCAGTACCCTACACACACCTGGTTAAACTACTGGTTAAACTACTGGTTAAACTACTGGTTAAACTACTCCTCCAGTACCCTACACACACCTGGTTAAACTACTGGTTAAACTACTGATTAAACTACTGATTAAACTACTGGTTAAACTACTAGTTAAACTACTGGTTAAACTACTGGTTAAACTACTGGTTAAACTACTGGTTAAACTACTCCTCCAGTACCCTACACACACCTGGGTAAACTACTGGTTAAACTACTGATTAAACTACTGGTTAAACTACTGGTTAAACTACTGGTTAAACTACTGATTAAACTACTGGCTATACTACTGGTTAAACTACTGGTTAAACTACTGGTTAAACTACTGATTAAACTACTGGTTAAACTACTGATTAAACTACTGGTTAAACTACTGGTTAAACTACTCCTCCAGTACCCTACACACACCTGGTTAAACTACTGGTTAAACTACTGATTAAACTACTGGTTAAACTACTGGTTAAACTACTCCTCCAGTACCCTACACACACCTGGTTAAACTACTGGTTAAACTACTGGTTAAACTACTGGTTAAACTACTGATTAAACTACTGGTTAAACTACTGGTTAAACTACTGATTAAACTACTGGTTAAACTACTGATTAAACTACTGGTTAAACTACTGACTAAACTACTGGTTAAACTACTGGTTAAACTACTGATTAAACTACTGGTCAAACTACTGGTTAAACTACTGACTAAACTACTGGTTAAACTACTGGTTAAACTACTCCTCCAGTACCCTACACACACCTGATTAAACTACTGGTTAAACTACTGGTTAAACTACTGGTTAAACTACTGGTTAAACTACTGGTTAAACTACTGATTAAACTACTGGTTAAACTACTGGTTAAACTACTGGTTAAACTACTGGTTAAACTACTCCTCCAGTACCCTACACACACCTGATTAAACTACTGGTTAAACTACTGGTTAAACTACTGGTTAAACTACTGGTTAAACTACTGATTAAACTACTGGTTAAACTACTGGTTAAACTACTGGGTAAACTACTGATTAAACTACTGGTTAAACTACTGACTAAACTACTGGTTAAACTACTGGTTAAACTACTGGTTAAACTACTGGTTAAACTACTGGTTAAACTACTGATTAAACTACTGGTTAAACTACTGGTTAAACTACTGATTAAACTACTGGTTAAACTACTGATTAAACTACTGGTTAAACTACTGGTTAAACTACTGGTTAAACTACTGATTAAACTACTGGTTAAACTACTGATTAAACTACTGGTTAAACTACTGGTTAAACTACTGGTTAAACTACTGGTTAAACTACTGATTAAACTACTGGTTAAACTACTGGTTAAATTACTGGTTAAACTACTGATTAAACTACTGGTCAAACTACTGGTTAAACTACTGGTTAAACTACTGGTTAAACTACTGATTAAACTACTGGTTAAACTACTGGTTAAACTGGTTAAACTACTGGTTAAACTACTGATTAAACTACTGGTTAAACTACTGGTTAAACTACTGGTTAAACTACTGGTTAAGGACAGAGGATAGAGAGCCTGGTAGTTGGACCTAATACTACAGATGGTATTTGGGTCCATGTTAGTGGATGTTAGTTATTGGGTAATATCGTCTAGGCTGGGTGGTAGGGCTTCACTAAAGCCTCTTGGGTAATAGCGTCTAGGCTGGGTGGTAGGGCTTCACTAAAGCCTCTTGGGTAATAGCGTCTAGGCTGGGTGGTAGGGCTTCACTAAAGCCTCTTGGGTAATAGCGTCTAGGCTGGGTGGTGTGGCTTCACTAAAGCCTCTTGGGTAATAGCGTCTAGGCTGGGTGGTAAGGGCTTCACTAAAGCCTCTTGGGTAATAGCGTCTAGGCTGGGTGGTGTGGGGCGGGGGGGGAGGGTGATATGCAGGGAATGTCTGACAGTAATGTTCCACCCGTGCACCGCAGACAGAGAGGAGTCACCATAAAACCTTCCTCGGTTGTACACACACACACACACACACACACACACACACACACACACACACACACACACACACACACACACACACACACACACACACACACACACACACACACACACACACACACACACACACACACACACCCCTCCCCCCCTCCAGAGGGTAGTCTAGTGGTTGGAGTAGTAACCCAACAAGAGACACACACCCCTCCCCCTCCAGAGGGTAATCTAGTGGTTGGAGTAGTAACCCACACAGAGACACACACCCCTCCCCCCCTCCAGAGGGTAGTCTAGTGGTTGGAGTAGTAACCCACACACACAGAGACACACACCCCTCCCCCCTCCAGAGGGTAGTCTAGTGGTTGGAGTAGTAACCCAACAAGAGACACACACCCCTCCCCCCTCCAGAGGGTAGTCTAGTGGTTGGAGTAGTAACACACACAGAGACACACACCCCTCCCCCCTCCAGAGGGTAGTCTCGTGGTTGGAGTAGTAACCCACACAGAGACACACACCCCTCCCCCCCTCCAGAGGGTAGTCTAGTGGTTGGAGTAGTAACCCACACAGAGACACACACCCCTCCCCCCCTCCAGAGGGTAGTCTAGTGGTTGGAGTAGTAACCCACACACACAGAGACACACACCCCTCCCCCCTCCAGAGGGTAGTCTAGTGGTTGGACTAGTAACCGAAAGGTTGCAAGTTCATATCCCAAGCTGACAAGGTACAAATCTGTCGTTCTGCCCCCTGAACAAGGCAGTTAACCCACTGTTCCTAGGCCGTCATTGAAAATAAGAATTTGTTCTTAACTGACTTGCCTGGTTAAATAAAGGTAAAAAAAAATATATATATATATTAAAAATATATACTGTTTACATCCTGAATGACCTCTAGTAACGTGTGATTTAAGACATGGCTACTGATTGATCATATCGATAGATATCGATAGATATCAACCTGAACATGAATCTCTTTCCTCTCGTCTCACCTCCGTCCTCCCCTCTTTTAATCAAAACGTCAGGTGATCTATTCTCTGAACACTAAGAACGAAGAGCAGGAGGCGGCCCTTCAGGCCGTCAGCCACGCCCACCAGGAAGAGCTGAGGCGGGTTACCACGGGGACGTGTACCGAGGGGGAGGAGTCGGTAGTGCTTAGGACACGCCTCTCAGAGCTGCAGGAAACTCTAGCTCAGGTACCCCGTCTGCCCGTCCAACATCTCCGTCTGTTACCCAGTCTGTTCCAGTGTGGAACACCACAGCTTAATTAACTCTGTGTGTCTCTACGCCTCCAGGTTCAGGTAGACTTTGAGAGCTACCGTGTCCAGGCGGAGGAGAGGGATCGTGGGGTAGAGGCAGAGCTAAGGAGGGACTATGAGGAAAAGCTCCAGGCTCTGGGGCTGGAGAGACAGGAGACCCAGGCCCAACTCAACACGGCCCACGACGAGAGTCTCCGACTGGGGAGAGAGCTGGAGACGGCTGGGGAGGCTGCGCAGTGCCTGGGGGTTCAATGTGATGAACTACGGAGGAAAGGAGAAGAGGAGCGAGGGAAAGGGAAGGAGGAGGAGACGGAGAGAATGCGACTCCTCTCGGAGGAGGTGAAGACTCTGAGGAAAGGGAAGGAGCGAGCAGAGGAAGAGAGGGAGAGAGCAGGGAGAGAGGAGAGGGAGGAGAGGGAGAAGTGGGAGAGGGAGAGAGCAGAGAGAGAGGAGAGGGAGAAGTGGGAGAGGGAGAGAGCAATGAGAGAGGAGAGGGAGAAGTGGGAGACGAGGATGAAGGAGGTGACAGAGGAGAAGGAGGAGTTGAAGAGGAGCATGGAGGAGGCGCGCAGGGAGGAGAGAGAGGAGGAGGAGAAGAGAGGGATGAGTACAGTACTGAGAGAGAGAGTGAGGAAGGCGGAGGGAGAGATGGAGGGCAGTCTGCAGCGACTCAACGAGAGCAAGAGACACGCTGCCAAACTACAGGACAGAATACAGGTACTCACCCTAACAGGACGGAATACAGGTACTCCCCCTAACAGGACAGAATACAGGTACTCACCCTAACAGGACAGAATACAGGTACTCACCCTAACAGGACAGAATACAGGTACTCACCCTAACAGGACAGAATACAGGTACTCCCCTAACAGGACAGAATACAGGTACTCACCCTAACAGTACAGAATACAGGTACTCACCCTAACAGGACAGAATACAGGTACTCCCCTAACAGGACAGAATACAGGTACTCACCCTAACAGGACGGAATACAGGTACTCACCCTAACAGGACGGAATACAGGTACTCACCCTAACAGGACGGAATACAGGTACTCACCCTAACAGGACAGAATACAGGTACTCACCCTAACAGGACAGAATACAGGTACTCACCCTAACAGGACGGAATACAGGTACTCACCCTAACAGGACAGAATACAGGTACTCACCCTAACAGGACAGAATACAGGTACTCACCCTAACAGGACAGAATACAGGTACTCACCCTAACAGGACAGAATACAGGTACTCACCCTAACAGGACAGAATACAGGTACTCACCCTAACAGGACAGAATACAGGTACTCACACTGGGGTTTTACTATCATTTTGGGGAACAAAAACATTTATTCCCTGACCCGTAATCCTCAGACGGCATAGTGGAAGGTGGCATTTCAGGTGTGCCGCCTTCAGTTTTATCACCACCCCACCTGTAAGCCTCCAGTGCCAGTATTCACTTTTTGCTTGTTTGTAATTTACTAAATAAAATATTCATCTTCTAACCCCAAACCCTAAAACGAAACATAACCCCTAACCCTAAACCTAACCCCTAACCCTAACTCTAAACCTAACCCTGAACCCTAACTCTAAACCTAACCCCGAACCCTAACTCTAAACCTGACCCCTAACCCTAACTCTAAACCTAACCCCGAACCCTAACCCCAAACTCTAAACCTAACCCCTAACTCTAAACCTGAACCCGAACCCTAACCCCTAACCCTAACTCTAAACCCGAACCCTAACCCCTAGGCCTAACTCTAAACCTAAACCTAAACACAAACCCTAACCCCTAACCCTAACTCTAAACCTGAACCCGAACCCGAACCCTAACCCCAAACCCTAAACCTAAACCTAAACCCTAACCCCTAACCCTAACTCTAAACCCGAACCCTAACCCTAACTCTAAACCTAAACCCTAACCCCAACTCTAAACCTAAACCCGAACCCTAACCCCTAACCCTAACTCTAAACCCGAACCCTAACTCTAAACCTAAACCCGAACCCTAACCCCTAACCCTAACTCTAAACCTAACCCCTAACCCTAATAGAGAGAGAATCCTAGTCTTTATATAGCCAGTGACTCTGTCACATAGTTTCCTGTGTATCCATCCTTCTAGCCCTGCTACTTCCTGTTTCCCTGTGTGAACCTTGTCGTGGAAATTTCCTCTATTTACCAAATCACGAGAGCAAACCACACACAAGTCAGAGTTAGTTATCACAAAGTCCATCTTTTAATTATATGAGCTCCATCACAACCCTGTGACTCTCAGATCAATTCAGTGTCTATAAATGAATTCTCTGAGAGTCCCTTACACATTGCAACTGAGATCCTTTATAGCAAAGACACACACAGCCAGACAGCATTGGCCATAATTTATCGTTCAGCTTTGTCTCCTAAACTATGTGCTTTTCTCAAACTCAGAACCATAAACAAATCCTCCATATCAACAGGCATATATCAAATCCATCCTAGAGACAAGATCACAGAGACACCCTGACTGGCACACAGACATTGTGGAGCCAAGAGATACACGCTTGACCTCTCCCCTCTCTGCGGCCCAAGCAACTTAGTCTTGACAGAGAACAGATGACTGCAAACCCGGCCACAGTATTATACAAACACATTCTGATGAGAAGTAACTTACAAACATATGATGAATATAAAACATCTTACCTATGTTACCAACTAATTCTGATTATTCTCCAACAACCTCACCCTCTACTTCCTGTTTCCCTGTGTGAACCTCACCCTTTACTTCCTGTTTCCCTGTGTGAAGCTCACCCTCTACTTCCTGTTTCCTGTGTGAACCTCACCCTCTACTTCCTGTTTCCCTGTGTGAACCTCACCCTCTACTTCCTACCATCTCTCTCTCTAGGACCTGGAGGAGGAGTTGAGTCGGGGAGGAGGCGTGTCTCGGGGGCAGAGGGTGGGGCTAAGAGGGCATGGGAGGAGTTAGTCGTGGCCAAAGAGAGACTACTGCTGCAGGAGGAGGAGCTGCAGAGCAAATCAGGTAATCAATCAACCAATCAAGAAATTAATCAATTAATACATTAATGCAAAAATACATTAATAAAACTATCTAAGAATCAATTAATCAATTAATACATCAATACATTAATAAAACAATATGAATTATTCAATCAATCAAACAATTAATACACCAATCAATCACTCAATAAAGGTACGTCCTTCTGTATTTGTGCATTCCGTGTGTGTGTGTGTGTGTGTGTGTCAGAGGAGCTGCTGAGTCGTGGTGTGTGTGAGGGGTGTGTGTGTGTGAACGTGGAGGAGTTGAAAGGTCAGGTGAACAAACTGCAGAGCAGGAACAGAGAGCTGGAGTTGCAGAGCAGTGGGAGAAACAACGACTACGCCAGACAGGTAGACACACACACACACACACACACACACAGACACAGACACAGACACAGACACAGACACAGACACAGACACAGACACAGACACAGACACACACACACACAGACACAGACACAGACACACACACACACACACACACACACACACACACACACACACACACACACACACACACACACACACACACACACACACACACACAAAATGAGACACGCACACACAATGGGCCTTTTATGTGACCCCCACACCCTCTCTCTCTGCCTACATTCATAAATCCACACACCAACATTGAATGAATTCCTGTAATGTTACAACATTCTGACCGTGTGTGTGTGTGTCTGTGTGTGTGTGTGTGTGTGTGTGTGTGTGTGTGTGTGTGTGTGTGTGTGTGTGTGTGTGTGTGTGTGTGTGTGTGTGTGTGTGTGTGTGTGTGTGTGTGTGTGTGTGTGTGTGTGTGTGTGTGTGTGTGTGTGTGTGTGTGTCCAGCATACGGAGGCCCTGGCTAGTCTGCGTTCTGAGATGGTGAGGGCTCAGTCAGAGGAGCTCCGGAGAGAACGGAAACACGCAGAGGTGGAAAAGGAACAAATGCAGAAAGAGAGAGAAGAAGAGAGAGACAGACTGGAGAAAGAGAGAGAAGAAGAGAAAGACAGACTGCAGAAAGAGATAGAAGAAGAGAGAGACAGACTGCAGAAAGAGAGAGAAGAAGAGAGAGACAGACTGCAGAAAGAGATAGAAGAAGAGAGAGACAGACTGCAGAAAGAGAGAGAAGAAGAGAGAGACAGACTGCAGAAAGAGAGAGAAGAAGAGAGAGGAAGAGTGACAACACAGATGGAAGGAAACACAGAGCTCGTAGAGGAGCAGAGAGAGAGTCTGAACCGGGAGAAGAAGAGATTGAAGGAGCAGGCAGACGAGGAAAGGAGGAGATTGAAGGAGCAGGCAAACGAGGAAAGGAGGAGATTGAAGGAGCAGGTGAAGAAGGCGATAGAAGAGGTGATGAGGAAACATGCAGCTGAGCTCCACAACGCCCAGGAAGCACTGAGGACAAACCAAGAGGTAACACACACTGGAGACAGCTGGTCTGACCGGGTCCCAGACAGAACCAGACATTACAGACAGCTGGTCTGACTGGGGTCCAGACAGAACCAGACATTACAGACAGCTGGTCTGACCGGGTCCCAGACAGAACCAGACATTACAGACAGCTGGTCTGACTGGGTCCCAGACAGAACCAGACATTACAGACAGCTGGTCTGACTGGGTCCAGACAGAACCAGACATTACAGACAGCTGGTCTGACTGGGGTCCAGACAGAACCAGACATTACAGACAGCTGGTCTGACTGGGGTCCAGACAGAACCAGACATTACAGACAGCTGGTCTGACTGGGGTCCAGACAGAACCAGACATTATAGACAGCTGGTCTGACTGGGTCCCAGACAGAACCAGACATTACAGACAGCTAGTCTGACTGGGTCCCAGACAGAACCAGACATTACAGACAGCTAGTCTGACTGGGTCCCAGACAGAACCAGACATTACAGACAGCTGGTCTGACTGGGTCCCAGACAGAACCAGACATTACAGACAGCTGGTCTGACTGGGTCCAGACAGAACCAGACATTACAGACAGCTGGTCTGACTGGGGTCCAGACAGAACCAGACATTACAGACAGCTGGTCTGACTGGGGTCCAGACAGAACCAGACATTACAGACAGCTGGTCTGACTGGGGTCCAGACAGAACCAGACATTATAGACAGCTGGTCTGACTGGGTCCCAGACAGAACCAGACATTACAGACAGCTGGTCTGACTGGGTCCCAGACAGAACCAGACATTACAGACAGCTGGTCTGACTGGGTCCCAGACAGAACCAGACATTACAGACAGCTGGTCTGACTGGGTCCCAGACAGAACCAGACATTACAGACAGCTGGTCTGACTGGGTCCCAGACAGAACCAGACATTACAGACAGCTGGTCTGACTGGGGTCCAGACAGAACCAGACATTACAGACAGCTGGTCTGACTGGGTCCCAGACAGAACCAGACATTACAGACAGCTGGTCTGACTGGGTCCCAGACAGAACCAGACATTACAGACAGCTGGTCTGACTGGGTCCCAGACAGAACCAGACATTACAGACAGCTGGTCTGACTGGGTCCCAGACAGAACCAGACAGCTGGTCTGACTGGGTCCCAGACAGAACCAGACATTACAGACAGCTGGTCTGACTGGGTCCCAGACAGAACCAGACATTACAGACAGCTGGTCTGACTGGGTCCCAGACAGAACCAGACATTACAGACAGCTGGTCTGACTGGGGTCCAGACAGAACCAGACATTACAGACAGCTGGTCTGACTGGGTCCCAGACAGAACCAGACATTACAGACAGCTGGTCTGACTGGGGTCCAGACAGAACCAGACATTACAGACAGCTGGTCTGACTGGGTCCCAGACAGAACCAGACATTACAGACAGCTGGTCTGACTGGGGTCCAGACAGAACCAGACATTACAGACAGCTGGTCTGACTGGGGTCCAGACAGAACCAGACATTACAGACAGCTGGTCTGACTGGGTCCCAGACAGAACCAGACATTACAGACAGCTGGTCTGACTGGGTCCCAGACAGAACCAGACATTACAGACAGCTGGTCTGACTGGGTCCAGACAGAACCAGACATTACAGACAGCTGGTCTGACTGGGGTCCAGACAGAACCAGACATTACAGACAGCTGGTCTGACTGGGTCCCAGACAGAACCAGACATTACAGACAGCTGGTCTGACTGGGTCCCAGACAGAACCAGACATTACAGACAGCTGGTCTGACTGGGTCCCAGACAGAACCAGACATTATAGACAGCTAGTCTGACTGGGGTCCAGACAGAACCAGACATTACAGACAGCTGGTCTGACTGGGTCCCAGACAGAACCAGACATTACAGACAGCTGGTCTGACTGGGTCCCAGACAGAACCAGACATTACAGACAGCTGGTCTGACTGGGTCCCAGACAGAACCAGACATTACAGACAGCTGGTCTGACTGGGTCCCAGACAGAACCAGACATTACAGACAGCTGGTCTGACTGGGTCCCAGACAGAACCAGACATTACAGACAGCTAGTCTGACTGGGGTCCAGACAGAACCAGACATTACAGACAGCTAGTCTGACTGGGTCCCAGACAGAACCAGACATTACAGACAGCTGGTCTGACTGGGGTCCAGACAGAACCAGACATTACAGACAGCTGGTCTGACTGGGTCCCAGACAGAACCAGACATTACAGACAGCTAGTCTGGGTCCAGACAGAACCAGACATTAAAGACAGCTGGTCTGACTGGGTCCCAGACAGAACCAGACATTACAGACAGCTGGTCTGACTTGGTCACAGACAGAACCAGACATTACAGACAGCTGGTC
>NW_026288273.1:102500-120000 GCF_023373465.1 Oncorhynchus keta
GGTAAAGGCAAAACCAAAGGCCATGTTGGCGAAGTAAATACAATATAGCAAGTAAAACACTGGAATGGTAGATTTGCAGTGGAAGAATGTGCAAAGTAGAGATAAAACATAATGGGGTGCAAAGGAGCAAAATAAATAAATAAATACAGTAGGGAAAGAGGTAGTTGTTTGGGCTAAATTATAGGTGGGCTATGTACAGTCATAGTTTAAATCATAGTTTCAGTTCAGTCATAGTTTCCTCCTACAGGGAACAGTAGTTATATGATTGGTCGTTGACTGCCCATGGTATGCTATACCCACGTTTCCTCCTACAGGGAACAGTAGTTATATCCATAACTGTACGGATGTATTTCACGTAGTATAAGCGCTTTGAGACCTACGTTCATTAGCATTAGCATTCTCATAGAGAATGACTGGCGGTGTTAGCCAGTTAGCATATTAGACTGTATCTAATGGTCGTTATCTATAGTCTGTATCCCTTATCAATCAAAGATCAATGCTTGAAATAGCAATGTTGTATAAGCGCTTGGAGACCTACGTTCATTAGAATTAGCATTCTCATAGAGAATGACTGGCGGTGTTAGCTAGTTAGCATATTAGACTGTATCTAATGGTGATTTATCTATAGTCTGTATCCCTTATCAATCAAAGATCAATGCTTGAAATAGCAATGTTGTATAAGCGCTTGGAGACCTACGTTCATTAGAATTAGCATTCTCATAGAGAATGACTGGCGGTGTTAGCCAGTTAGCATATTAGCGAAGTGTTTTATGACGATAACATCCGGATATTTGCAGTCTGTTGTGCCACGAAGCTAACGAGCTAACGCCGCCAGTCATTCTCTATGAGAATGCTAATGCTAACAAATGTCTGTTTCTGAGTGCTTATGCTACGTGAAAAAAAAATGTTCACATTTCTTTTCAATAATTTTCCTCAATACAGAATTAACATATCTTTTTAAAATTCTGTGCACGCTTTCTGTGCACGCTTTGCTTGTTAGGGTTAGGGTTAGGGTTAGGGTTAGGGTTAACTGGTCTAGGAACAGTGGGTTAACTGGTCTAGGAACAGTGTGTTAACTGGTCTAGGAACAGTGGGTTAACTGGTCTAGGAACATTGGGTTAACTGGTCTAGGAACAGTGGGGTTAACTGGTCTAGGAACAGTGGGTTAACTGGTCTAGGAACAGTGGGTTAACTGGTCTAGGAACAGTGGAACAGTGGGTTAACTGGTCTAGGAACAGTGGGTTAACTGGTCTAGGAACAGTGTGTTAACTGGTCTAGGAACAGTGGGGTTAACTGGTCTAGGAACAGTGGGTTAACTGGTCTAGGAACAGTGGGTTAACTGGTCTAGGAACAGTGGGTTAACTGGTCTAGGAACAGTGGGTTAACTGGTCTAGGAACAGTGGGTTAACTGGTCTAGGAACAGTGGGTTAACTGGTCTAGGAACAGTGGGTTAACTGGTCTAGGAACAGTGGGTTAACTGGTCTAGGAACAGTGGGTTAACTGGTCTAGGAACAGTGTGTTAACTGGTCTAGGAACAGTGGGTTAACTGGTCTAGGAACAGTGGGGTTAACTGGTCTAGGAACAGTGGGTTAACTGGTCTAGGAACAGTGGGGTTAACTGGTCTAGGAACAGTGGGTTAACTGGTCTAGGAACAGGGGTTAACTGGTCTAGGAACAGTGGGGTTAACTGGTCTAGGAGCAGTGGGTTAACTGGTCTAGGAACAGTGGGGTTAACTGGTCTAGGAACAGTGGGGTTAACTGGTCTAGGAACAGGGGTTAACTGGTCTAGGAACAGTGGGGTTAACTGGTCTAGGAACAGTGGGGTTAACTGGTCTAGGAACAGGGGTTAACTGGTCTAGGAACAGTGGGGTTAACTGGTCTAGGAGCAGTGGGTTAACTGGTCTAGGAACAGTGGGTTAACTGGTCTAGGAACAGGGGTTAACTGGTCTAGGAACAGTGGGTTAACTGCCTTGTTCAGGGGAACAGTGGGTTAACTGGTCTAGGAACAGTGGGTTAACTGGTCTAGGAAGAGTGGGTTAACTGGTCTAGGAACAGTGGGTTAACTGGTCTAGGAACAGTGGGGTTAACTGGTCTAGGAACAGTGGGTTAACTGGTCTAGGAACAGTGGGTTAACTGGTCTAGGAACAGTGTGTTAACTGGTCTAGGAACAGTGGGTTAACTGGTCTAGGAACAGTGGGGTTAACTGGTCTAGGAACAGTGGGTTAACTGGTCTAGGAGCAGTGGGTTAACTGGTCTAGGAACAGTGGGTTAACTGGTCTAGGAACAGGGGGTTAACTGGTCTAGGAACAGTGGGTTAACTGCCTTGTTCAGGGGAACAGTGGGTTAACTGGTCTAGGAACAGTGGGTTAACTGGTCTAGGAACAGTGGGTTAACTGGTCTAGGAACAGTGGGTTAACTGGTCTAGGAACAGGGGGTTAACTGGTCTAGGAACAGTGGGTTAACTGCCTTGTTCAGGGGAACAGTGGGTTAACTGGTCTAGGAACAGTGGGTTAACTGGTCTAGGAACAGTGGGTTAACTGGTCTAGGAACAGTGGGTTAACTGGTCTAGGAACAGTGGGTTAACTGGTCTAGGAACAGTGGGTTAACTGGTCTAGGAACAGTGGGTTAACTGGTCTAGGAACAGTGGGGTTAACTGGTCTAGGAACAGTGGGTTAACTGGTCTAGGAACAGTGGGTTAACTGGTCTAGGAACAGTGGGTTAACTGGTCTAGGAACAGTGGGGTTAACTGGTCTAGGAACAGTGGGTTAACTGGTCTAGGAACAGTGGGTTAACTGGTCTAGGAACAGTGGGTTAACTGGTCTAGGAACAGGGGGTTAACTGGTCTAGGAACAGTGGGTTAACTGCCTTGTTCAGGGGAACAGTGGGTTAACTGGTCTAGGAACAGTGGGTTAACTGGTCTAGGAACAGTGGGTTAACTGGTCTAGGAACAGTGGGTTAACTGGTCTAGGAACAGTGGGGTTAACTGGTCTAGGAACAGTGGGTTAACTGGTCTAGGAACAGTGGGGTTAACTGCCTTGTTCAGGGGAACAGTGGGTTAACTGGTCTAGGAACAGTGGGTTAACTGGTCTAGGAACAGTGGGTTAACTGGTCTAGGAACAGTGGGGTTAACTGGTCTAGGAACAGTGGGTTAACTGGTCTAGGAACAGTGGGGTTAACTGGTCTAGGAACAGGGGGTTAACTGGTCTAGGAACAGTGGGGTTAACTGGTCTAGGAACAGTGGGTTAACTGGTCTAGGAACAGTGGGGTTAACTGGTCTAGGAACAGTGGGTTAACTGGTCTAGGAACAGGGGGTTAACTGGTCTAGGAACAGTGGGTTAACTGGTCTAGGAACAGTGGGGTTAACTGGTCTAGGAACAGGGGGTTAACTGGTCTAGCAACAGTGGGTTAACTGGTCTAGGAACAGTGGGTTAACTGGTCTAGGAACAGTGGGGTTAACTGGTCTAGGAACAGGGGGTTACCTGGTCTAGGAACAGTGGGTTAACTGGTCTAGGAACAGTGGGGTTAACTGCCTTGTTCAGGGGAACAGTGGGTTAACTGGTCTAGGAACAGTGGGTTAACTGGTCTAGGAACAGTGGGTTAACTGGTCTAGGAACAGTGGGGTTAACTGGTCTAGGAACAGTGGGTTAACTGGTCTAGGAACAGTGGGGTTAACTGGTCTAGGAACAGTGGGTTAACTGGTCTAGGAACAGTGGGGTTAACTGGTCTAGGAACAGTGGGTTAACTGGTCTAGGAACAGTGGGGTTAACTGGTCTAAGAACAGTGGGTTAACTGGTCTAGGAACAGGGGGTTAACTGGTCTAGGAACAGTGGGTTAACTGGTCTAGGAACAGTGGGTTAACTGGTCTAGGAACAGTGGGTTAACTGGTCTAGGAACAGTGGGTTAACTGGTCTAGGAACAGTGGGTTAACTGGTCTAGGAACAGTGGGTTAACTGGTCTAGGAACAGTGGGTTAACTGGTCTAGGAACAGTGGGTTAACTGGTCTAGGAACAGTGGGTTAACTGGTCTAGGAACAGGGGGTTAACTAGTCTAGGAACAGGGGGTTAACTAGTCTAGGAACAGGGGGTTAACTGGTCTAGGAACAGGGGGTTAACTGGTCTAGGAACAGTGGAACAGTGGGTTAACTGGTCTAGGAACAGTGGGATAACTGGTCTAGGAACAGTGGGTTAACTGGTCTAGGAACAGTGGGTTAACTGGTCTAGGAACAGTGGGGTTAACTGCTCTAGGAACAGTGGGGTTAACTGCTCTAGGAACAGTGGGGTTAACTGGTCTAGGAACAGTGGGGTTAACTGGTCTAGGAACAGTGGGGTTAACTGGTCTAGGAACAGTGGGGTAACTGGTCTAGGAACAGTGGGGTTAACTGGTCTAGGAACAGTGGGGGGTTAACTGGTCTAGGAACAGTGGTTAACTGGTCTAGGAACAGTGGGTTAACTGGTCTAGGAACAGTGGGTTAACTGGTCTAGGAACAGTGGGTTAACTGGTCTAGGAACAGTGGGTTAACTGGTCTAGGAACAGTGGGTTAACTGGTCTAGGAACAGTGGGTTAACTGGCCTAGGAACAGTGGGTTAACTGGTCTAGGAACAGTGGGTTAACTGGTCTAGGAACAGTGGGTTAACTGCCTTGTTCAGGGGCAGAACTACCTCTACACTCTAACCACTAGGCTACCTGCCTCCTCTACACTCTAACCACTAGGCTACCTACCTCCTCTACACTCTAACCACTAGACTACCTGCCTCCTCTACACTCTAACCACTAGACTACCTGCCTCCTCTAACCACTAGACTACCTGCCTCCTCTACACTCTAATCACTAGGCTACCTGCCTCCTCTAACCACTAGGCTACCTGCTTCCTCTAACCACTAGGCTACCTGCCTCCTCTACACTCTAACCACTAGACTACCTGCCTCCTCTAACCACTAGACTACCTGCCTCCTCTACACTCTAATCACTAGGCTACCTGCCTCCTCTACACTCTAACCACTAGGCTACCCTACCTCCTCAACACTCTAACCACTAGGCTACCTACCTCCTCTACACTCTAACCACTAGACTACCTGCCTCCTCTAACCACTAGACTACCTGCCTCCTCTAACCACTAGGCTACCTGCCTCCTCTACACTCTAACCACTAGACTACCTGCCTCCTCTACACTCTAACCACTAGGCTACCCTACCTCCTCTACACTCTAACCACTAGGCTACCCTACCTCCTCTACACTCTAGCCACTAGGCTACCCTACCTCCTCTACACTCTAACCACTAGACTACCTACCTCCTCTACACTCTAACCACTAGGCTACCCTACCTCCTCTACACTCTAACCACTAGGCTACCCTACCTCCTCTACACTCTAAACACTAGACTACCTGCCTCCTCTACACTCTAACCACTAGACTACCTGCCTCCTCTACACTCTAACCACTAGGCTACCTACCTCCTCTACACTCTAACCACTAGGCTACCTACCTCCTCTACACTCTAACCACTAGGCTACCTACCTCCTCTACACTCTAACCACTAGGCTACCTACCTCCTCTACACTCTAACCACTAGGCTACCTACCTCCTCTACACTCTAACCACTAGGCTACCTGCCTCCTCTACACTCTAACCACTAGACTACCTGCCTCCTCTACACTCTAACCACTAGGCTACCTACCTCCTCTACACTCTAACCACTAGGCTACCTACCTCCTCTACACTCTAACCACTAGACTACCTACCTCCTCTACACTCTAACCACTAGGCTACCTACCTCCTCTACACTCTAACCACTAGGCTACCTACCTCCTCTACACTCTAACCACTAGACTACCTGCCTCCTCTACACTCTAACCACTAGTCTACCTGCCTCCTCTACGCTCTAACCACTAGGCTACCTACCTCCTCTACACTCTAACCACTAGACTACCTGCCTCCTCTAACCACTAGACTACCTGCCTCCTCTAACCACTAGGCTACCTGCCTCCTCTACACTCTAACCACTAGACTACCTGCCTCCTCTACACTCTAACCACTAGGCTACCCTACCTCCTCTACACTCTAACCACTAGGCTACCCTACCTCCTCTACACTCTAACCACTAGGCTACCCTACCTCCTCTACACTCTAACCACTAGACTACCTACCTCCTCTACACTCTAACCACTAGGCTACCCTACCTCCTCTACACTCTAACCACTAGGCTACCTGCCTCCTCTACACTCTAACCACTAGGCTACCTGCCTCCTCTACACTCTAACCACTAGACTACCTGCCTCCTCTACACTCTAACCACTAGACTACCTGCCTCCTCTACACTCTAACCACTAGACTACCTGCCTCCTCTACACTCTAACCACTAGGCTACCTACCTCCTCTACACTCTAACCACTAGGCTACCTACCTCCTCTACACTCTAACCACTAGGCTACCTACCTCCTCTACACTCTAACCACTAGGCTACCTGCCTCCTCTACACTCTAACCACTAGGCTCCCTACCTCCTCTACACTCTAACCACTAGGCTACCTACCTCCTCTACACTCTAACCACTAGACTACCTGCCTCCTCTACACTCTAACCACTAGGCTACCTACCTCCTCTACACTCTAACCACTAGGCTACCTACCTCCTCTACACTCTAACCACTAGTCTACCTGCCTCCTCTACACTCTAACCACTAGGCTACCTACCTCCTCTACACTCTAACCACTAGACTACCTGCCTCCTCTACACTCTAACCACTAGACTACCTGCCTCCTCTACACTCTAACCACTAGGCTACCTACCTCCTCTACACTCTAACCACTAGGCTACCTACCTCCTCTACACTCTAACCACTAGGCTACCTACCTCCTCTACACTCTAACCACTAGGCTACCTACCTCCTCTACACTCTAACCACTAGACTACCTGCCTCCTCTACACTCTAACCACTAGACTACCTGCCTCCTCTACACTCTAACCACTAGGCTACCTGCCTCCTCTACACTCTAACCACTAGGCTACCTACCTCCTCTACACTCTAACCACTAGGCTACCCTGCCGCCTCTACACTCTAACCACTAGACTACCTGCCTCCTCTACACTCTAACCACTAGGCTACCTGCCTCCTCTACACTCTAACCACTAGACTACCTGCCTCCTCTACACTCTAACCACTAGGCTACCTACCTCCTCTACACTCTAACCACTAGACTACCTGCCTCCTCTACACTCTAACCACTAGACTACCTACCTCCTCTACACTCTAACCACTAGGCTACCTACCTCCTCTACACTCTAACTACTAGGCTACCTTCCTCCTCTACACTCTAACCACTAGACTACCTGCCTCCTCTACACTCTAACCACTAGACTACCTGCCTCCTACACTCTAACCACTAGGCTACCTGCCTCCTCTACACTCTAACCACTAGACTACCTACCTCCTCTACACTCTAACCACTAGGCTACCTACCTCCTCTACACTCTAACCACTAGGCTACCTACCTCCTCTACACTCTAACCACTAGGCTCCCTACCTCCTCTACACTCTAACCACTAGACTACCTGCCTCCTCTAACCACTAGGCTACCTGCCTCCTCTACACTCTAACCACTAGACTACCTACCTCCTCTACACTCTAACCACTAGGCTACCTACCTCCTCTACACTCTAACCACTAGGCTACCTACCTCCTCTACACTCTAACCACTAGACTACCTACCTCCTCTACACTCTAACCACTAGGCTACCTACCTCCTCTACACTCTAACCACTAGGCTACCTACCTCCTCTACACTCTAACCACTAGGCTACCTACCTCCTCTACACTCTAACCACTAGGCTACCTACCTCCTCTACACTCTAACCACTAGGTTACCTGCCTCCTCTACACTCTAACCACTAGACTACCTGCCTCCTCTACACTCTAACCACTAGGCTACCTGCCTCCTCTACACTCTAACCACTAGGCTACCTACCTCCTCTACACTCTAACCACTAGGCTACCTACCTCCTCTACACTCTAACCACTAGACTACCTACCTCCTCTACACTCTAACCACTAGGCTACCTACCTCCTCTACACTCTAACCACTAGGCTACCTACCTCCTCTACACTCTAACCACTAGGCTACCTACCTCCTCTACACTCTAACCACTAGACTACCTACCTCCTCTACACTCTAACCACTAGACTACCTGCCTCCTCTACACTCTAACCACTAGACTACCTGCCTCCTCTAACCACTAGGCTACCTGCCTCCTCTACACTCTAACCACTAGACTACCTACCTCCTCTACACTCTAACCACTAGGCTACCTACCTCCTCTACACTCTAACCACTAGGCTACCTACCTCCTCTACACTCTAACCACTAGGCTCCCTACCTCCTCTACACTCTAACCACTAGACTACCTGCCTCCTCTAACCACTAGGCTACCTGCCTCCTCTACACTCTAACCACTAGGCTACCTGCCTCCTCTACACTCTAACCACTAGACTACCTACCTCCTCTACACTCTAACCACTAGGCTACCTACCTCCTCTACACTCTAACCACTAGGCTACCTACCTCCTCTACACTCTAACCACTAGACTACCTACCTCCTCTACACTCTAACCACTAGGCTACCTACCTCCTCTACACTCTAACCACTAGGCTACCTACCTCCTCTACACTCTAACCACTAGGTTACCTGCCTCCTCTACACTCTAACCACTAGACTACCTGCCTCCTCTACACTCTAACCACTAGGCTACCTGCCTCCTCTACACTCTAACCACTAGGCTACCTACCTCCTCTACACTCTAACCACTAGGCTACCTACCTCCTCTACACTCTAACCACTAGACTACCTACCTCCTCTACACTCTAACCACTAGGCTACCTACCTCCTCTACACTCTAACCACTAGGCTACCTACCTCCTCTACACTCTAACCACTAGGCTACCTACCTCCTCTACACTCTAACCACTAGACTACCTACCTCCTCTACACTCTAACCACTAGGCTACCTACCTCCTCTACACTCTAACCACTAGGCTACCTACCTCCTCTACACTCTAACCACTAGGCTACCTACCTCCTCTACACTCTAACCACTAGGCTACCTACCTCCTCTACACTCTAACCACTAGGCTACCTACCTCCTCTACACTCTAACCACTAGGCTACCTACCTCCTCTACACTCTAACCACTAGGCTACCTACCTCCTCTACACTCTAACCACTAGACTACCTGCCTCCTCTACACTCTAACCACTAGACTACCTACCTCCTCTACACTCTAACCACTAGGCTACCTACCTCCTCTACACTCTAACCACTAGACTACCTACCTCCTCTACACTCTAACCACTAGGCTACCTACCTCCTCTACACTCTAACCACTAGGCTACCTACCTCCTCTACACTCTAACCACTAGGCTACCTACCTCCTCTACACTCTAACCACTAGACTACCTACCTCCTCTACACTCTAACCACTAGACTACCTGCCTCCTCTACACTCTAACCACTAGACTACCTGCCTCCTCTAACCACTAGACTACCTGCCTCCTCTACACTCTAACCACTAGACTACCTACCTCCTCTACACTCTAACCACTAGGCTACCTACCTCCCTCTACACTCTAACCACTAGGCTACCTACCTCCTCTACACTCTAACCACTAGGCTCCCTACCTCCTCTACACTCTAACCACTAGACTACCTGCCTCCTCTAACCACTAGGCTACCTGCCTCCTCTACACTCTAACCACTAGGCTACCTGCCTCCTCTACACTCTAACCACTAGACTACCTACCTCCTCTACACTCTAACCACTAGGCTACCTACCTCCTCTACACTCTAACCACTAGGCTACCTACCTCCTCTACACTCTAACCACTAGACTACCTACCTCCTCTACACTCTAACCACTAGGCTACCTACCTCCTCTACACTCTAACCACTAGGCTACCTACCTCCTCTACACTCTAACCACTAGGCTACCTGCCTCCTCTACACTCTAACCACTAGACTACCTGCCTCCTCTACACTCTAACCACTAGGCTACCTGCCTCCTCTACACTCTAACCACTAGGCTACCTACCTCCTCTACACTCTAACCACTAGGCTACCTACCTCCTCTACACTCTAACCACTAGACTACCTACCTCCTCTACACTCTAACCACTAGGCTACCTACCTCCTCTACACTCTAACCACTAGGCTACCTACCTCCTCTACACTCTAACCACTAGGCTACCTACCTCCTCTACACTCTAACCACTAGGCTACCTACCTCCTCTACACTCTAACCACTAGGCTACCTACCTCCTCTACACTCTAACCACTAGGCTACCTGCCGATCCACTGTTGTTGCCACGGGGTCATAATTATATTCTGCAGTGTGGTCACACATTTTTACATATTGTGTGTGTGTGTGTGTGTGTGTGTCTCCAGGTCAGAGTGTGAGGAGCGCCTGAGGGCGGAGCTTAAGGCGGAGCTTGATGCGGCTGTTGCCACGAGCAACCAGAGAGAGCAGGAGCTGCAGACTCAACTAGCCGATCTCCAATCACAGGTAATCTACTCAACTAGCCAATCACCAAAATCACAGATAATTTACTCAACTAGCCAATCACCAATCACAGGTAATTTACTCAACTAGCCAATCACCAATCACAGGTAATTTACTCAACTAGCCAATCACCAATCACAGGTAATTTACTCAACTAGCCAATCACCAATCACAGGTAATCTACTCAACTAGCCAATCACCCATCACAGGTAATTTACACAACTAGCCAATCACCAATTACAGGTAATTTACTCAACTAGCCAATCACCAATCACAGGTAATTTACTTAACTAGCCAATCACCAATCACAGGTAATTTACTCAACTAGCCAATCACAAATCACAGGTAATCTACTCAACTAGCCAATCACAGATGATCTACTCAACTAGCCAATCACCAATCAAAGGTAATCTACTGAGATGTCTGGGGGGGTCTGATCTAATCTCACTATTGATCTGAGATGTCTGGAGGGGGGATCTGTTCTAACCTCACTATTGATCTGAGATGTCTGGGGGGGTCTGATCTAATCTCACTATTGATCTGAGATGTCTGGAGGGGGGATCTGTTCTAACCTCACTATTGATCTGAGATGTCTGGGGGGGTCTGATCTAATCTCACTATTGATCTGAGATGTCTGGAGGGGGATCTGTTCTAACCTTACTATTGATTTGAGATGTCTGGGGGATCTGATCTAACCTCTATTGATCTGAGATGTCTGGGGGAGAGGGGGATCTGATCTATCCTTACTATTGATCTGAGATGTCTGGGGGGAATCTGATCTATCTTACTATTGATCTGAGATTGATCTGAGATGATCTGAGATGTCTGGGGGGGGATCTGATCTATCCTTACTATTGATCTGAGATGTCTGGGGGATCTGTTCTAACCCACTATTGATCTGAGAGGTCTGGGGAGGGGGGGATCTGATCTATCCTTACTATTGATCTGAGATGTCTGGGGGGATCTGATCTATCCTTACTATTGATCTGAGATGTCTGGGGGGATCTGTTCTAACCCCACCATTGATCTGAGATGTCTGGGGGGGGATCTGATCTATCCTCACTATTGATCTGAGATGTCTGGAGGGGGGGTCTGATCTATCCTCACTATTGATTTGAGATGTCTGGGGGGATCTGATCTAACCTCTATTGATCTGAGATGTCTGGGGGGGGGGATCTGATCTATCCTTACTATTGATCTGAGATGTCTGGGGGATCTGTTCTAACCCCACCATTGATCTGAGATGTCTGGGGGATCTGATCTAACCTCACTATTGATCTGAGATGTCTGGGGGGATCTGATCTAACCTCACTATTGATCTGAGGGGTCTGGGGGGATCTGTTCTAACCCCACTATTGATCTGAGATGTCTGGGGGGACTGATCTAACCTCACTATTGATCTGAGATGTCTGGGGGGAATCTGATCTAACCTCACTATTGATCTGAGATGTCTGGGGGATCTGTTCTAACCTCACTATTGATCTGAGATGTCTGGGGGGGGACTGATCTAACCTCACTATTGATCTGAGATGTCTAGGGGGGCAGTTAGGAGGTGGGAAATATATTTTTTACATCGAACCCTTAAACTAACAAGACAGTTGAATCATGCCCTGTTTGAGTGAGCTAACTTCCTGTTGTAGGTGGAGAGGAAGGCGGGGCCAGCAGAGGGTCACCATGACGACAGCGAGATTGACAGGCTGCGGAGGGAGGTGCAGGAGACCAGAGACATGAACCAGAGACTGAGAGAGCAGCTGCAGGTTCACACTCACACACCCACCCCCACACACACACACACACATAGTCACTCTCACACACACTCACTCACTCACTCACTCACTCACTCACTCACTCACTCACTCACTCACTCACTCACTCACTCACTCACTCACTCACTCACTCACTCACTCACTCACACATAGTCACTAAGTTCTCCCACTTAAAAAGATGAGAGAGGCCTGTAATTTTCATCATAGGTACACTTCAACTATGACAGACAAAATGAGAAAAAAAATCCAGAAAATCACATTGTAGGATTTTTAATGAATTTATTTGCAAATTATGGTGGAAAATAGGTATTTGGTCACCAACAAACAAGCAAGATTTCTGGCTCTCACAGACCTGTAACTTCTTCTTTAATAACCTCTTAGAGCCACTGAGACGCCAGCGTCTCACCTCGCCAACAGGAAATGGAAATGTGCAACGCCAAATGCTAATAGTACTCGATAAAACTCAAACTTTCATTAAAACACACATGCAGGGTACTGTAAAGCTACACTCGTTGTGAATCTAGCCAACATGTCAGATGATTTAAAATGCCTGTCCGCGAAAGCATGAGAAGCTATTATCTGATAGCATGCACCCCCCCGAAATACCGGAACGAGTTGTAAACAAAAGAATTAGCGTAGCCGGCGCTACACAAAACGCAGAAATAAAATATAAAAAATACCTTTGATGAGCTTCTTTGTTGGCACTCCTATATGTCCCATAAACATCACAATTGGTCCTTTTTTTCGATTAATTCCGTCCATGTATACCCAAAATGTCCATTTATGAAGCCCGTCTGATCCAGAAAAAAACAGCTTTCCAAAACGCAACGTAATTTTTTTAAATTAAAAAAGTTGCCTATAAACTTTGCTAAAACACTACTTTTGTAATCCAACTTTAGTAAACGTTAATAATCGATCAAGTTGATCACGGGGCGATCTGTATTCAATAGCAGCAGGTCTTGAAATCTTGTTCGATATTCTCTCTTTCAAAAACTTCCTCCTGTGTACCCGATGACAGGAAGTGCTTATTTCTCATTTCACCAAGGATTAACTTCAACCCAATTGCCAAGACTGGCGACATCGTGTGGAAGCTGTAGGAACTGTAAACTGGACGCTATCTATTTTCCATAGACAATACAGGGACCTCGCGGAGGGATATATATATATATTTTTGTGAACAGTTTTTCCTTGGGGTTTTGCCTGCTACACACGTTCTGTTATAGCCACAGACATGCTTTAACCAGGTCTAGAAACCTCAGAGTGTTCTCTATCCACACATACTAATCATATGCATATACTATATTCCTGGCATGAGTAGCAGGCCGTTGAAATTTTGCACGATTTTTAACAAAAAGTTGAAAAAAATGCACCCGATCTTTAATTAAGAGGCTCCTCTGTCCTCCACTCGTTACCTGTGTTAATGGCACCTGTTTGAACATTATCAGTATAAAAGACACCTGTCCACAACCTCAAACAGTCACACTCCAAACTCCACTATGACCAAGACCAAAAAGTTGTCAAAGGACACCAAAAACAAAATTGTAGACCTGCACCAGGCTGGGAAGACCGAATCTGCAATAGGTAAACAGCTTGGTTTACATTTACATTACATTTAAGTCATTTAGCAGACGCTCTTATCCAGAGCGACTTACAAATTGGTGCATTCACCTTATGACATCCAGTAGAATAGTCACTTTACAATAGTGCATCTAAATCTTAAAGGGGGGTGAGAAGGATTACTTATCCTATCCTAGGTATTCCTTAAAGAGGTGGGGTTTCAGGTGTCTCCGGAAGGTGGTGATTGACTCCGCTGTCCTGGCGTCGTGAGGGAGTTTGTTCCACCATTGGGGGCCAGAGCAGCGAACAGTTTTGACTGGGCTGGCGGGAACTGTACTTCCTCAGTGGTAGGGAGGCGAGCAGGCCAGAGGTGGATGAACGCAGTGCCCTTGTTTGGGTGTAGGGCCTGATCAGAGCCTGGAGGTACTGAGGTGCCGTTCCCCTCACAGCTCCGTAGGCAAGCACCATGGTCTTGTAGCAGATGCGAGCTTCAACTGGAAGCCAGTGGAGAGAGCGGAGGGAGGGTGACGTGAGAGAACTTGGGAAGGTTGAACACCAGACGGGCTGCGGCGTTCTGGATGAGTTGTAGGGGTTTAATGGCACAGGCAGGGAGCCCAGCCAACAGAGAGTTGCAGTAATCCAGACGGGAGATGACAAGTGCCTGGATTAGGACCTGCGCCGCTTCCTGTGTGAGGCAGGGTCGTACTCTGCGGATGTTGTAGAGCATGAACCTACAGGAACGGGCCACCGCCTTGATGTTAGTTGAGAACGACAGGGTGTTGTCCAGGATCACGCCAAGGTTCTTAGCGCTCTGGGAGGAGGACACAATGGAGTTGTCAACCGTGATGGCGAGATCATGGAACGGGCAGTCCTTCCCGGGAGGAAGAGCAGCTCCGTCTTGCCGAGGTTCAGCTTGAGGTGGTGATCCGTCATCCACACTGATATGTCTGCCAGACATGCAGAGATGCGATTCGCCACCTGGTCATCAGAAGGGGAAAGGAGAAGATTAATTGTGTGTCGTCTGCATAGCAATGATAGGAGAGACCATGTGAGGTTATGACAGAGCCAAGTGACTTGGTGTATAGCGAGAATAGGAGAGGGCCTAGAACAGAGCCCTGGGGGACACCAGTGGTGAGAGCGCGTGGTGAGGAGACAGATTCTCGCCACGCCACCTGGTAGGAGCGACCTGTCAGGTAGGACGCAATCCAAGCGTGGGCCGCGAGGAGATGCCCAACTCGGAGAGGGTGGAGAGGAGGATCTGATGGTTCACAGTATCGAAGGCAGCCGATAGGTCTAGAAGGATGAGAGCAGAGGGAGATAGTTAGCTTTAGCGGTGCGGAGCGCCTCCGTGATACAGAGAAGAGCAGTCTCAGTTGAATGACTAGTCTTGAAACCTGACTGATTTGGATCAAGAAGGTCATTCAGAGAGAGATAGCGGGAGAGCTGGCCAAGGACGGCACGTTCAAGAGTTTTGGAGAGAAAAGAAAGAAGGGATACTGGTCTGTAGTTGTTGACATCGGAGGGATTGAGTGTAGGTTTTTTCAGAAGGGGTGCAACTCTCGCTCTCTTGAGGACGGAAGGGACGTAGCCAGCGGTCAGGGATGAGTTGATGAGCGAGGTGAGGTAAGGGAGAAGGTCTCCGGAAATGGTCTGGAGAAGAGAGGAGGGGATAGGGTCAGCGGGCAGGTTGTTGGGCGGCCGGCCGTCACAAGACGCGAGATTTCATCTGGAGAGAGAGGGAGAAAGAGGTCAGAGCACAGGGTAGGGCAGTGTGAGCAGAACCAGCGGTGCCGTTTGACTTAGCAAACGAGGATCGGATGTCGTCGACCTTCTTTTCAAAATGGTTGACGTAGTCATCTGCAGAGGGGAGGGCGGAGGGGGGGCAAAGAGCTTCCTAGGGTTAGAGGCAGATGCTTGGAATTTGGAGTGGTAGAAAGTGGCTTTAGCAGCAGAGACAGAGGAGGAAAATGTAGAGAGGAGGGAGTGAAAGGATGCCAGGTCCGCAGGAGGCGAGTTTTCCTCCATTTCCGCTCGGCTGCCCGGAGCCCTGTTCTGTGAGCTCGCAATGAGTCGTCGAGCCACGGGGGCGGGAGGGAGGACCGAGCCATCCTGGAGGATAGGGGACATAGGGAGTCAAAGGATGCAGTAAGGAGGAGATGAGGGTTGAGGAGGCAGAATCAGGAGATAGGTTGGAGAAGGTATGAGCAGAGGGAAGAGATGATAGGATGGAAGAGGAGAGAGTAGCGGGGAGAGAGAGCGAAGGTTGGGACGGCGCGATACCATCCGAGTAGGGGCAGTGTGGGAGGTGTTAGATGAGAGCGAGAGGGAAAAGGATACAAGGTAGTGGTCGGAGACTTGGAGGGGAGTTGCAATGAGGTTAGTGGAAGAACAGCATCTAGTAAAGATGAGGTCGAGCGTATTGCCTGCCTTGTGAGTAGGGGGAAGGTGAGAGGGTGAGGTCAAAGAGGAGAGGAGTGGAAAGAAGGAGGCAGAGAGGAATGAGTCAAAGGTAGACGTGGGGAGGTTAAAGTCGCCCAGCACTGTGAGAGGTGAGCCGTCCTCAGGAAAGGAGCTTATCAAGGTATCAAGCTCATTGATGAACTCTCCGAGGGAACCTGGAGGGCGATAAATGATAAGGATGTTAAGTTGAAAGGGCTGGTAACTGTGAAGCATGGTTAACATAGACGAGGACTGGAGGAGTGCCACCATAGGCTGGGCGGACGAAGAGAAAGATGAAGTGTTGTCTGATCCATGTTTTGTTGGCCGCATGAACTCTGCCTTGGCATCGGCAGTTCCAGAGGCTACCGGAGACCTGGAATTCCACGTGGGTCGTGCGCGCTGGGACCACCAGATTAGGGTGGCGCGGCCACGCGGTGTGGAGCGTTTGTATGGTCTGTGCAGAGAGGAGAGAACAGGGATAGACAGACACATAGTTGACAGGCTACAGAAGAGGCTACGCTAATGCAAAGGAGATTGGAATGACAAGTGGACTACACGTCTCGAATGTTCAGAAAGTTAAGCTTACGTAGCAAGAATCTTATTGACTAAAATGATTAAAATGATACAGTACTGCTGAAGTAGGCTAGCTGGCAGTAGCTGCGTTGTTGACACTACACTAATCAAGTCGTTCCGTTGAGTGTAATAGTTTCTGCAGTGCTGCTATTCGGGGGCTAGCTGGCTAGCTAGCAGTGTTGTTTACGTTACGTTGCGTAAAAGAACGACAATAGCTGGCTAGCTAACCTAGAAAATCGCTCTAGACTACACAATTATCTTTGATACAAAAGACGGCTATGTAGCTAGCTATGTAGCTAGCTACGATCAAACAAATCAAACCGTTGTACTGTAATGAAATGAAATGAAAATGTGATACTACCTGTGAATGCGACCGGGTTGTTGAGTTCTATTCAGTAGACGTTGGCTAGCTGTTAGCTGTTAGCTGTTGGCTAGCTAGCAGAGTCTCCTACGTTAAGGACGACAAAATAGCTGGCTAGCTAACCTCGGTAAATTAAGATAATCACTCCAAGACTACACACTCTAAACTACACAATTATCTTGGATACAAAGACAGCTATGTAGCTAGCTAACACTAAACTAATCAAGTCGTTCAGTTGAGTGTAATAGTTACTACAGTG
>NW_026288273.1:127500-175000 GCF_023373465.1 Oncorhynchus keta
ACCTGAAGCAGCAGAATCAGTACCAGGTGTTTGTCTCTGTGTGTGTAGGACCTGAAGCAGCAGAATCAGTACCAGGTGTTTGTCTCTGTGTGTGTAGGACCTGAAGCAGCAGAATCAGTACCAGGTGTTTGTCTCTGTGTGTGTAGGACCTGAAGCAGCAGAATCAGTACCAGGTGTTTGTCTCTGTGTGTGTAGGACCTGAAGCAGCAGAATCAGTACCAGGTGTTTGTCTCTGTGTGTGTAGGACCTGAAGCAGCAGAATCAGTACCAGGTGTTTGTCTCAGGTGTTTGTGTGTGTAGGACCTGAAGCAGCAGAATCAGTACCAGGTGTTTGTCTCTGTGTGTGTAGGACCTGAAGCAGCAGAATCAGTACCAGGTGTTTGTCTCTGTGTGTGTAGGACCTGAAGCAGCAGAATCAGTACCAGGTGTTTGTCTCTGTGTGTGTAGGACCTGAAGCAGCAGAATCAGTACCATCAGTACCAGGTGTTTGTCTCTGTGTGTGTAGGACCTGAAGCAGCAGAATCAGTACCAGGTGTTTGTCTCTGTGTGTGTAGGACCTGAAGCAGCAGAATCAGTACCAGGTGTTTGTCTCTGTGTGTGTAGGACCTGAAGCAGCAGAATCAGTACCAGGTGTTTGTCTCTGTGTGTGTAGGACCTGAAGCAGCAGAATCAGTACCAGGTGTTTGTCTCTGTGTGTGTAGGACCTGAAGCAGCAGAATCAGTACCAGGTGTTTGTCTCTGTGTAGGACCTGAAGCAGCAGAATCAGTACCAGGTGTTTGTCTGAAGCAGCAGAATCAGTACCAGGTGTTTGTCTCTGTGTGTGTAGGACCTGAAGCAGCAGAATCAGTACCAGGTGTTTGTCTCTGTGTGTGTAGGACCTGAAGCAGCAGAATCAGTACCAGGTGTTTGTCTCTGTGTGTGTAGGACCTGAAGCAGCAGAATCAGTACCAGGTGTTTGTCTCTGTGTGTGTAGGACCTGAAGCAGCAGAATCAGTACCAGGTGTTTGTCTCTGTGTGTGTAGGACCTGAAGCAGCAGAATCAGTACCAGGTGTTTGTCTCTGTGTGTGTAGGACCTGAAGCAGCAGAATCAGTACCAGGTGTTTGTCTCTGTGTGTGTAGGACCTGAAGCAGCAGAATCAGTACCAGGTGTTTGTCTCTGTGTGTGTAGGACCTGAAGCAGCAGAATCAGTACCAGGTGTTTGTCTCTGTGTGTGTAGGACCTGAAGCAGCAGAATCAGTACCAGGTGTTTGTCTCAGTACCAGGTGTTTGTCTCTGTGTGTAGGACCTGAAGCAGCAGAATCAGTACCAGGTGTTTGTCTCTGTGTTTAGGACCTGAAGCAGCAGAATCAGTACCAGGTGTTTGTCTCTGTGTAGGACCTGAAGCAGCAGAATCAGTACCAGGTGTTTGTCTCTGTGTGGACCTGAAGCAGCAGAATCAGTACCAGGTGTTTGTCTCTGTGTGTGTAGGACCTGAAGCAGCAGAATCAGTACCAGGTGTTTGTCTCTGTGTGTTTAGGACCTGAAGCAGCAGAATCAGTACCAGGTGTTTGTCTCTGTGTGTAGGACCTGAAGCAGCAGAATCAGTACAGGTGTTTGTCTCTAGGACCTGAAGCAGCAGAATCAGTACCAGGTGTTTGTCTCTGTGTGTGTAGGACCTGAAGCAGCAGAATCAGTACCAGGTGTTTGTCTCTGTGTGTTAGGACCTGAAGCAGCAGAATCAGTACCAGGTGTTTGTCTCTGTGTTGTAGGACCTGAAGCAGCAGAATCAGTACCAGGTGTTTGTCTCTGTGTGTGTAGGACCTGAAGCAGCAGAATCAGTACCAGGTGTTTGTCTCTGTGTGTGTAGGACCTGAAGCAGCAGAATCAGTACCAGGTGTTTGTCTCTGTGTGTGTAGTCAGTACCAGGTGTTTGTCTCTGTGTGTTTAGGAAGCAGCAGAATCAGTACCAGGTGTTTGTCTCTGTGTGTTTAGGACCTGAAGCAGCAGAATCAGTACCAGGTGTTTGTCTCTGTGTGTGTAGGACCTGAAGCAGCAGAATCAGTACCAGGTGTTTGTCTCTGTGTGTGTAGGACCTGAAGCAGCAGAACCAGTACCAGGTGTTTGTCTCTGTGTGTTTAGGACCTGAAGCAGCAGAACCAGTACCAGGTGTTTGTCTCTGTGTGTGTAGGACCTGAAGCAGCAGAACCAGTACCAGGTGTTTGTCTCTGTGTGTTTAGGACCTGAAGCAGCAGAATCAGTACCAGGTGTTTGTCTCTGTGTGTGTAGGACCTGAAGCAGCAGAATCAGTACCAGGTGTTTGTCTCTGTGTGTGTAGGACCTGAAGCAGCAGAATCAGTACCAGGTGTTTGTCTCTGTGTGTCTAGGACCTGAAGCAGCAGAATCAGTACCAGGTGTTTGTCTCTGTGTGTGTAGGACCTGAAGACCTGAAGCAGCAGAATCAGTACCAGGTGTTTGTCAGCAGAATCAGTCAGGTGTTTGTGTGTTTAGGACCTGAAGCAGCAGAATCAGTACCAGGTGTTTGCAGAATCAGTACCAGTTGTTAGGATGAGAGTCGCTCTGCCGTTCTGGAACTACAGAGGGAGAACACTGTACTGAGGTACACACACACACACACACAGGTGTTTGTCACACACACACACACACACACACACACACACACACACACACACACACACACACACACACACACACACACACACACACACACACACACACACACACACACACACACACACACAGACACACACACACACACACACACACACACACACACAGAGACACAGACACACACACACAGAGACACAGACACACACAGAGACACAGACACACACACACACACACACACACACACACACACACACACACACACACACACACACACACACACACACACACACACACACACACACACACACACACACACACACCTCCTCATCTTATCCCTTTCTGTCCTCTCTCTCTTCCTCTTCTCTTCCTCTCTCTTCCTCTTCCTCCTCACTACTCTTCCTCTCTCTACTCTACTCTTCTCTCTCTACTCTTCTCTCTTCCTCTCTACTCTACCTCTCTACTCTTCTTCTCTACTCTCCTACTCTACTCTTCCTCTCTACTCTTCTCTTCCTCTCCTCTCTACTCTTCCTCTCTCTCTACTCTTCCTCTCTCTCTACTCTTCCTCTCTACTCTTCCAGGTCGGGAGAGGAGGCGATGGGAAGAGAAAGAGAGCAGAAGGAGAGAGAGGAGGAAGCCCAACGACTGAGAGTGGAGGTGGACAGACTGAGAGAAGAGGTGGAGAAACTGGAAGAGGCTCAGAAACAACGGGAGGAACAGAGAGAAGAAGAGATGAGAGAAGAGGAGGCGCGAAGAGAGATGGAGGAGAAGAGGAGGGACGAGGAGAAGAGGACGGAGGAGGAGAACAGGAGAGAGGAGGTGAAGAGGAGAGAGGCCGAGGTTGAGGAGAAGAGGAAGGTGGACGAGGAGAAGAGAAGGAAGACGGAGGAGGAGGAGAAGAGGAGGAAGGAGGAAGAGGAGGAGAGGAGAGAGGAAGTGAAGAGAGAGCACAGGAGAGCGATGCAGAGTCTGGTGTGTGAATACAGCAGCTGTCAGGCAGAGCTACAGACTCGCATAGTGGCCCTGGAGACAGAGTGAGTAACACACTGGAGTGTGGAGCAGTAGGAGAGGGGTGGGGTTAATGTGTGTTCCCAGCAGGAGGAGAGGGGTGGGGTTAATGTGTTCCCAGCAGTAGGAGAGGGGTGGGGTTAATGTGTGTTCCCAGCAGGAGGAGAGGGGGTGGGGTTAATGTGTGTTCCCAGCAGGAGAGAGGGGTGGGGTTAATGTGTGTTCCCAGCAGGAGGAGAGGGGTGGGGTTAATGTGTGTTCCCAGCAGGAGGAGAGGGGTGGGGTTAATGTGTGTTCCCAGCAGGAGGAGAGGGGTGGGGTTAATGTGTGTTCCCAGCAGGAGGAGAGGGGTGGGGTTAATGTGTTCCCATCAGGAGGAGAGGGGTGGGGTTAATGTGTGTTCCCAGCAGGAGGAGAGGGGTGGGGTTAATGTGTGTTCCCAGCAGGAGGAGAGGGGTGGGGTTAATGTGTTCCCAGCAGGAGGAGAGGGGTGGGGTTAATGTGTTCCCAGCAGGAGGAGAGGGGTGGGGTTAATGTGTGTTCCCAGCAGGAGGAGAGGGGTGGGGTTAATGTGTGTTCCCAGCAGGAGGAGAGGGGTGGGGTTAATGTGTGTTCCCAGCAGGAGGAGAGGGGTGGGGTTAATGTGTGTTCCCAGCAGGAGGAGAGGGGTGGGGTTAATGTGTGTTCCCAGCAGGAGGAGAGGGGTGGGGTTAATGTGTTCCCAGCAGGAGGAGAGGGGTGGGGTTAATGTGTGTTCCCAGCAGGAGGAGAGGGGTGGGGTTAATGTGTGTTCCCATCAGGAGGAGAGGGGTGGGGTTAATGTGTTCCCAGCAGGAGGAGAGGGGTGGGGTTAATGTGTGTTCCCAGCAGGAGGAGAGGGGTGGGGTTAATGTGTGTTCCCAGCAGGAGGAGAGGGGTGGGGTTAATGTGTGTTCCCAGCAGGAGGAGAGGGGTGGGGTTAATGTGTGTTCCCAGCAGGAGGAGAGGGGTGGGGTTAATGTGTTCCCAGCAGGAGGAGAGGGGTGGGGTTAATGTGTTCCCAGCAGGAGGAGAGGGGTGGGGTTAATGTGTGTTCCCAGCAGGAGGAGAGGGGTGGGGTTAACGTGTTCCCAGCAGGAGGAGAGGGGTGTGGTTAATGTGTTCCCATCAGGAGGAGAGGGGGCGGTTAATGTGTGTTCCCAACAGGAGGAGAGGGGTGGGGTTAATGTGTTCCCAACAGGAGGAGAGGGGTGGGGTTAATGTGTTCCCAGCAGGAGGAGAGGGGTGGGGTTAATGTGTGTTCCCAGCAGGAGGAGAGGGGTGGGGTTAATGTGTTCCCAGCAGGAGGAGAGGGGTGGGGTTAATGTGTGTTCCCAGCAGGAGGAGAGGGGTGGGGTTAATGTGTTCCCAGCAGGAGGAGAGGGGTGGGGGTAATGTGTGTTCCCAACAGGAGGAGAGGGGGGGGGTTAATGTGTGTTCCCAGCAGGAGGAGAGGGGTGGGGTTAATGTGTGTTCCCAGCAGGAGGAGAGGGGTGGGGTTAATGTGTGTTCCCAGCAGGAGGAGAGGGGTGGGGTTAATGTGTGTTCCCAGCAGGAGGAGAGGGGTGGGGTTAATGTGTTCCCAGCAGGAGGAGAGGGGTGGGGTTAATGTGTTCCCAGCAGGAGGAGAGGGGTGGGGTTAATGTGTGTTCCCAGCAGGAGGAGAGGGGTGGGGTTAATGTGTGTTCCCAGCAGGAGGAGAGGGGTGGGGTTAATGTGTGTTCCCAGCAGGAGTAGAGGGGTGGGGTTAATGTGTGTTCCCAACAGGAGGAGAGGGGTGGGGTTAATGTGTGTTCCCAACAGGAGGAGAGGGGTGGGGTTAATGTGTGTTCCCAGCAGGAGGAGAGGGGTGGGGTTAATGTGTGTTCCCAGCAGGAGGAGAGGGGTGGGGTTAATGTGTTCCCAGCAGGAGGAGAGGGGTGGGGTTAATGTGTGTTCCCAGCAGGAGGAGAGGGGTGGGGTTAATGTGTTCCCAACAGGAGGAGAGGGGTGGGGTTAATGTGTGTTCCCAGCAGGAGGAGAGGGGTGGGGTTAATGTGTTCCCAGCAGGAGGAGAGGGGTGGGGTTAATGTGTGTTCCCAACAGGAGGAGAGGGGTGGGGTTAATGTGTGTTCCCAGCAGGAGGAGAGGGGTGGGGTTAATGTGTGTTCCCAGCAGGAGGAGAGGGGTGGGGTTAATGTGTGTTCCCAGCAGGAGGAGAGGGGTGGGGTTAATGTGTGTTCCCAGCAGGAGGAGAGGGGTGGGGTTAATGTGTGTTCCCAGCAGGAGGAGAGGGGTGGGGTTAATGTGTTCCCAGCAGGAGGAGAGGGGTGGGGTTAATGTGTGTTCCCAGCAGGAGGAGAGGGGTGGGGTTAATGTGTGTTCCCAGCAGGAGGAGAGGGGTGGGGTTAATGTGTGTTCCCAGCAGGAGGAGAGGGGTGGGGTTAATGTGTGTTCCCAGCAGGAGGAGAGGGGTGGGGTTAATGTGTGTTCCCATCAGGAGGAGAGGGGTGGGGTTAATGTGTGTTCCCAGCAGGAGGAGAGGGGTGGGGTTAATGTGTTCCCAGCAGGAGGAGAGGGGTGGGGTTAATGTGTGTTCCCATCAGGAGGAGAGGGGTGGGGTTAATGTGTGTTCCCAGCAGGAGGAGAGGGGTGGGGTTAATGTGTGTTCCCATCAGGAGGAGAGGGGGTGGGGTTAATGTGTGTTCCCAGCAGGAGGAGGAGGAGGGTGGGGTTAATGTGTGTTCCCAGCAGGAGGAGAGGGGTGGGGTTAATGTGTGTTCCCATCAGGAGGAGAGGGGTGGGGTTAATGTGTTCCCATCAGGAGGAGAGGGGTGGGGTTAATGTGTTCCCATCAGGAGGAGAGGGGGGGTTAATGTGTGTTCCCAGCAGGAGGAGAGGGGTGGGGTTAATGTGTTCCCAGCAGGAGGAGAGGGGTGGGGTTAATGTGTGTTCCCAGCAGGAGGAGAGGGGTGGGGTGAATGTGTGTTCCCATCAGGAGGAGAGGGTGGGGTTAATGTGTTCCCAGCAGGAGGAGAGGGGTGGGGTTAATGTGTGTTCCCAGCAGGAGGAGAGGGGTGGGGTTAATGTGTTCCCAGCAGGAGGAGAGGGGTGGGGTTAATGTGTGTTCCCAACAGGAGGAGAGGGGTGGGGTTAATGTGTTCCCAACAGGAGGAGAGGGGTGGGGTTAATGTGTTCCCAACAGGAGGAGAGGGGTGGGGTTAATGTGTTCCCAGCAGGAGGAGAGGGGTGGGGTTAATGTGTTCCCAGCAGGAGGAGAGGGGTGGGGTTAATGTGTGTTCCCAGCAGGAGGAGAGGGGTGGGGTTAATGTGTTCCCATCAGGAGGAGAGGGGTGGGGTTAATGTGTGTTCCCAACAGGAGGAGAGGGGTGGGGTTAATGTGTGTTCCCAGCAGGAGGAGAGGGGTGGGGTTAATGTGTGTTCCCAACAGGAGGAGAGGGGTGGGGTTAATGTGTTCCCAGCAGGAGGAGAGGGGTGGGGTTAATGTGTGTTCCCAGCAGGAGGAGAGGGGGGTGGGGTTAATGTGTGTTCCCATCAGGAGGAGAGGGGTGGGGTTAATGTGTTCCCAGCAGGAGGAGAGGGGTGGGGTTAATGTGTGTTCCCATCAGGAGGAGAGGGGTGGGGTTAATGTGTGTTCCCAGCAGGAGGAGGAGAGGGGTGGGGTTAATGTGTTCCCAGCAGGAGGAGAGGGGTGGGGTTAATGTGTGTTCCCAGCAGGAGGAGAGGGGTGGGGTTAATGTGTGTTCCCAGCAGGAGGAGAGGGGTGGGGTTAATGTGTGTTCCCAGCAGGAGGAGAGGGGTGGGGTTAATGTGTGTTCCCAGCAGGAGGAGAGGGGTGGGGTTAATGTGTTCCCAGCAGGAGGAGAGGGGTGGGGTTAATGTGTTCCCAGCAGGAGGAGAGGGGTGGGGTTAACGTGTTCCCAGCAGGAGGAGAGGGGTGGGGTTAATGTGTTCCCAGCAGGAGGAGAGGGGTGGGGTTAATGTGTGTTCCCAGCAGGAGGAGAGGGGTGGGGTTAATGTGTGTTCCCAGCAGGAGGAGGAGAGGGGTGGGGTTAATGTGTGTTCCCAGCAGGAGTAGAGGGGTGGGGTTAATGTGTGTTCCCATCAGGAGGAGAGGGGTGGGGTTAATGTGTTCCCATCAGGAGGAGAGGGGTGGGGTTAATGTGTTCCCATCAGGAGGAGAGGGGGGCGGTTAATGTGTGTTCCCAGCAGGAGGAGAGGGGTGGGGTTAATGTGTTCCCAGCAGTAGGAGAGGGGTGGGGTTAATGTGTGTTCCCAGCAGGAGGAGAGGGGGTGGGGTTAATGTGTGTTCCCAGCAGGAGGAGAGGGGTGGGGTTAATGTGTGTTCCCAGCAGGAGGAGAGGGGTGGGGTTAATGTGTGTTCCCAGCAGGAGGAGAGGGGTGGGGTTAATGTGTGTTCCCAGCAGGAGGAGAGGGGTGGGGTTAATGTGTGTTCCCAGCAGGAGGAGAGGGGTGGGGTTAATGTGTTCCCATCAGGAGGAGAGGGGTGGGGTTAACGTGTGTTCCCAGCAGGAGGAGAGGGGTGGGGTTAATGTGTGTTCCCAGCAGGAGGAGAGGGGTGGGGTTAATGTGTGTTCCCAGCAGGAGGAGAGGGGTGGGGTTAATGTGTTCCCAGCAGGAGGAGAGGGGTGGGGTTAATGTGTGTTCCCAGCAGGAGGAGAGGGGTGGGGTTAATGTGTGTTCCCAGCAGGAGGAGAGGGGTGGGGTTAATGTGTGTTCCCAGCAGGAGGAGAGGGGGTGGGGTTAATGTGTGTTCCCAGCAGGAGGAGGAGAGGGGTGGGGTTAATGTGTGTTCCCAGCAGGAGGAGAGGGGTGGGGTTAATGTGTGTACCCATCAGGAGGAGAGGGGTGGGGTTAATGTGTGTTCCCATCAGGAGGAGAGGGGTGGGGTTAATGTGTTCCCATCAGGAGGAGAGGGGGGCGGTTAATGTGTGTTCCCAGCAGGAGGAGAGGGGTGGGGTTAATGTGTTCCCATCAGGAGGAGAGGGGTGGGGTTAATGTGTGTTCCCAGCAGGAGGAGAGGGGTGGGGTTAATGTGTGTTCCCATCAGGAGGAGAGGGGTGGGGTTAATGTGTTCCCAGCAGGAGGAGAGGGGTGGGGTTAATGTGTGTTCCCATCAGGAGGAGAGGGGTGGGGTTAATGTGTGTTCCCAGCAGGAGGAGAGGGGTGGGGTTAATGTGTTCCCAGCAGGAGGAGAGGGGTGGGGTTAATGTGTGTTCCCAGCAGGAGGAGAGGGGTGGGGTTAATGTGTGTTCCCATCAGGAGGAGAGGGGTGGGGTTAATGTGTGTTCCCAGCAGGAGGAGAGGGGTGGGGTTAATGTGTGTTCCCATCAGGAGGAGAGGGGTGGGGTTAATGTGTTCCCATCAGGAGGAGAGGGGGGCGGTTAATGTGTGTTCCCAGCAGGAGGAGAGGGGTGGGGTTAATGTGTGTTCCCAGCAGGAGGAGAGGGGTGTGGTTAATGTGTTCCCATCAGGAGGAGAGGGGGGCGGTTAATGTGTGTTCCCAGCAGGAGGAGGAGAGGGGTGTGGTTAACGTGTGTGTGTTCCCAGGCTGGAGGAGGAGAGGGGTGTGGTTAACGTGTGTGTGTTCCCAGCAGGAGGACGAGAGGGGTGTGGTTAACGTGTGTGTGTTCCCAGGCTGGAGGAGGAGAGGGGTGTGGTTAACGTGTGTGTGTTCCCAGGCTGGAGGAGGAGAGGGGTGTGGTTAACGTGTGTGTGTTCCCAGGCTGGAGGAGGAGAGGGGTGTGGTTAACGTGTGTGTGTTCCCAGGCTGGAGGAGGAGAGGGGTGTGGTTAACGTGTGTGTGTTCCCAGGCTGGAGGAGGAGAGGGGTGTGGTTAACGTGTGTGTGTTCCCAGGCTACGGGAGCGTGAGGAGAGGTGCAGGAGGAGGGAGGTTCATCTCTGTGATGATCTCCAGATGGGAAGACTCCAGGAGAGACTCACTGAGAGGAACCAGCTAATCAAACGCCTGGTGGTAAGAACCGCACACACACCTACCGCACACACACCTACCGCACACACACCTACCGCACACACACCTACCTCACACACACCTACCGCACACACACCTACCTCACACACACCTACCTCACACACACCTACCTCACACACACCTACCTACCTCACACAAACCTACCGCACACACACCTACCTCACACACACCTACCGCACACACATCTACCTCACACACACCTACCTCACACAAACCTACCGCACACACATCTACCTCACACACACCTACCGCACACACACCTACCGCACACACACCTACCGCACACACACCTACCGCACACACACACCTACCGCACCACACACACCTACGCACACACACCTACCTCACACACACCTACCTCACACACACCTACCGCACACACACCTACCCCATACACACCTACCCCATACACACCTACCCCCCTCCTACCCCCAAATACCTACCCCATACACTCCTACCCCACACATCTACCCCACTCCTAACCCCACACACCTACCCCACTTCTACCCCCCATACCTTCCCCATACACACCTACCCCCACACACACCTACCACACTCCTACCCCAAACACAGCTACCCCCACTCCTACCCCACTCCCTACCCTACTCCTACCCCCACTCCAACCCCACTCCTACCCCCCTCCTACCCCCACTCCAACCCCCACTCCTACCCCCTACTCCAACCCCCCACTCCTACCCCACATTCCAACCCCACTCCTACCCCCTACTCCTACCCCCACTCCTACCCCCACTCCAACCCCACTCCTACCCCCTACCCCCTACCCCCCCACTCCTACCCCCCACTCCAACCCCACTCCTACCCCCTACTCCTACCCCACACTCCCTACCCCACACCCAACCCCACCCTACCCCCTACTCCTACCCCCACTCCCCCCTACCCCCCCCCCCAGTCCTACCCCCTACTCCTACCCCCCACTCCTACCCCACACTCCAACCCCACTCCTACCCCCTACTCCCACCCCACACTCCAACCCCACTCCTACCCACACTCCAACCCCACCCCTCCTACCCCCTACTCCTACCCCCCCCACCCTACCCCCTACTCCAAACCCCACTCCTACCCCCTACCCCTACTCCTACCCCCTACTCCTACCCCACACTCCTACCCCCACTCCTACCCCCTACTCCTACCCCCCCCACTCCTACCCCACACTCCAACCCCACTCCTACCCCCTACTCCTACCCCCCCACCACCCCTACCCCACACTCCAACCCCACTCCTACCCCCTACCCCCTACCCCCACTCCTACCCCACACTCCAACCCCTCCTACCCCCTACTCCTACCCCCCCACTCCTACCCCCCACTCCTACCCCCCACCCAACCCCATTCCTACCCCCAGTCCTACCCCACTCCTACCCCCTACTCCTACCCCCACTCCTACCCCCCCCACTCCTACCCCCCCACTCCTACCCCACTCCTACCCCCAGTCCTACCCCACTCCTACCCCCTACTCCTACCCCCACTCCTACCCCACACTCCAACCCCCCACTCCTACCCCCTACTCCCCCCACTCCAACCCCACTCCTACCCCCATTCCAACCCCCCACTCCAACCCCACTCCTACCCCCCCTACTCCTACCCCACTCCAACCCCACTCCTACCTCCTACTCCTACCCCCCACTCCTACCCCACCCCTACCCCCCCCACCCACCCCCACTCCTACCCCCACTCCAACCCCACTCCTACCCCCTACTCCTACCCCCACTCCTACCCCACACTCCAACCCCACTCCTACCCCCTACTCCTACCCCCACTCCTACCCCACACTCCTACCCCCCTACCCCTACCCCCCACTCCTACCCCCCCACTCCTACCCCCACTCCAACCCCATTCCTACCCCCACTCCTACCCCACACTCCAACCCCACTCCTACCCCCTACTCCTACCCCCCACTCCTACCCCCACTCCAACCCCACACTCCAACCCCATTCCTACCCCCACTCCAACCCCACACTCCAACCCCACTCCTACCCCCTACTCCTACCCCACTCCTACCCCCCACTCCACCCCTACCCCTCCTACCCCCCCACTCCACCCCTACTCCTACCCCCTACTCCTACCCTACACTCCACCCCTACTCCTACCCCACGCACCTGATGTCTCATTGTTTCTCCAGGAGGAACGACATCAGCTGCATCTTCATCCTCCGGTTGCCGGGGACAACGGAACCCTCAGGCTCCATGACAACAGGCCACACCCCGGGATCGTTACACCAACTATGAGGGTGACACACACACTCCTCTGTTGTCTTTGTGTTTCACTAGTGTTGTATTAGTGGGATTAACTAGTGTTGTATTGGTGGGATTAACTAGTGTTGTATTGGTGGGATTAACTAGTGTTGTATTGGTGGGATTAACTAGTGTTGTATTAGTGGGATTAACTAGTGTTGTATTAGTGGGATTAACTAGTGTTGTATTGGTGGGATTAACTAGTGTTGTATTAGTGGGATTAACTAGTGTTGTATTAGTGGGATTAACTAGTGTTGTATTGGTGGGATTAACTAGTGTTGTATTAGTGGGATTAACTAGTGTTGTATTAGTGGGATTAACTAGTGTTTAACTGTGTTGTATTGATGGGATTAACTAGTGTTGTATTGGTGGGATTAACTAGTGTTGTATTAGTGGGATTAACTAGTGTTTAACTGTGTTGTATTGGTGGGATTAACTAGTGTTGTATTAGTGGGATTAACTAGTGTTTAACTGTGTTGTATTGATGGGATTAACTAGTGTTTCACTGCGTTGTATTAGTGGGATTAACTAGTGTTTAACTGTGTTGCATTGGTGGGATTAACTAGTGTTGTATTGGTGGGATTAACTAGTGTTGTATTGATGGGATTAACTAGTGTTTCACTGCGTTGTATTGGTGGGATTAACTAGTGTTGTATTGGTGGGATTAACTAGTGTTGTATTAGTGGGATTAACTAGTGTTTCACTGTGCTGTATTGATGGGATTAACTAGTGTTGTATTGGTGGGATTAACTAGTGTTTAACTGTGTTGTATCGATGGGATTAACTAGTGTTTAACTGTGTTGCATTGGTGGGATTAACTAGTGTTGTATTGGTGGGATTAAATAGTGTTTCACTGCGTTGTATTGGTGGGATTAACTAGTGTTGTATTGGTGGGATTAACTAGTGTTTAACTGTGTTGTATTGATGGGATTAACTAGTGTTTCACTGCGTTGTATTGGTGGGATTAACTAGTGTTGTATTGGTGGGATTAACTAGTGTTGTATTAGTGGGATTAACTAGTGTTTCACTGCGTTGTATTGGTGGGATTAACTAGTGTTGTATTGGTGGGATTAACTAGTGTTTCACTGCGTTGTATTGGTGGGATTAACTAGTGTTGTATTGGTGGGATTAACTAGTGTTTAACTGTGTTGCATTGGTGGGATTAACTAGTGTTGTATTGGTGGGATTAACTAGTGTTGTATTGGTGGGATTAACTAGTGTTTAACTGTGCTGTATTGATGGGATTAACTAGTGTTTAACTGTGTTGCATTGGTGGGATTAACTAGTGTTGTATTGGTGGGATTAACTAGGGTTGTATTGGTGGGATTAACTAGTGTTGTATTGGTGGGATTAACTAGTGTTTAACTGTGCTGTATTGATGGGATTAACTAGTGTTTAACTGTGTTGCATTGGTGGGATTAACTAGTGTTGTATTGGTGGGATTAACTAGTGTTGTATTGGTGGGATTAACTAGTGTTGTATTGGTGGGATTAACTAGTGTTGTATTGGTGGGATTAACTAGTGTTTCACTGTGTTTTATTGGTGGGATTAACTAGTGTTGTATTGGTGGGATTAACTAGTGTTTCACTGTGTTGTATTGGTGGGATTAACTAATGTTGTATTGGTGGGATTAACTAGTGTTTCACTGTGTTGTATTGGTGGGATTAACTAGTGTTGTATTGGTGGGATTAACTAGTGTTGTATTGGTGGGATTAACTAGTGTTGTATTGGTGGGATTAACTAGTGTTTCACTGTGTTGTATTGGTGGGATTAACTAGTGTTTCACTGTGTTTTATTGGTGGGATTAACTAGTGTTTCACTGTGTTGTATTTGGTGGGATTAACTAGTGTTGTATCTGGTGGGATTAACTAGTGTTTCACTGTGTTGTATTGGTGGGATTAACTAGTGTTTCACTGTGTTTTATTGGTGGGATTAACTAGGGTTGTATTGGTGGGATTAACTAGTGTTGTATTGGTGGGATTAACTAGTGTTTAACTGTGCTGTATTGATGGGATTAACTAGTGTTGTATCTGGTGGGATTAACTAGTGTTTCACTGTGTTGTATTTGGTGGGATTAACTAGTGTTGTATCTGGTGGGATTAACTAGTGTTTCACTGTGTTGTATTGGTGGGATTAACTAGTGTTTCACTGTGTTTTATTGGTGGGATTAACTAGTGTTTCACTGTGTTGTATTTGGTGGGATTAACTAGTGTTTCACTGTGTTGTATTGGTGGGATTAACTAGTGTTGTATTGGTGGGATTAACTAGTGTTTCACTGTGTTGTATTTGGTGGGATTAACTAGTGTTGTATCTGGTGGGATTAACTAGTGTTTCACTGTGTTGTATTGGTGGGATTAACTAGTGTTTCACTGTGTTTTATTGGTGGGATTAACTAGTGTTTCACTGTGTTGTATTTGGTGGGATTAACTAGTGTTTCACTGTGTTTTATTGGTGGGATTAACTAGTGTTGTATTGGTGGGATTAACTAGTGTTGTATTGGTGGGATTAACTAGAGTTTCACTGTGTTGTATTGGTGGGATTAACTAGTGTTGTATTGGTGGGATTAACTAGTGTTTCACTGTGTTGTATTTGGTGGGATTAACTAGTGTTTCACTGTGTTTTATTGGTGGGATTAACTAGTGTTTCACTGTGTTGTATTTGGTGGGATTAACTAGTGTTGTATCTGGTGGGATTAACTAGTGTTTCACTGTGTTTTATTGGTGGGATTAACTAGTGTTTAACTGTGTTGTATTGGTGGGATTAACTAGTGTTGTATTGGTGGGATTAACTAGTGTTGTATTGGTGGGATTAACTAGTGTTTCACTGTGTTGTATTGGTGGGATTAACTAGGGTTGTATTGGTGGGATTAACTAGTGTTTCACTGTGTTGTATTGGTGGGATTAACTAGTGTTTCACTGTGTTGTATTTGGTGGGATTAACTAGTGTTGTATCTGGTGGGATTAACTAGAGTTTCACTGTGTTGTATTGGTGGGATTAACTAGTGTTTCACTGTGTTGTATTGGTGGGATTAACTAGTGTTGTATTGGTGGGATTAACTAGTGTTTCATTGTGTTGTATTGGTGGGATTAACTAGAGTTTCACTGTGTTGTATTGGTGGGATTAACTAGTGTTGTATTGGTGGGATTAACTAGTGTTGTATTGGTGGGATTAACTAGTGTTGTATTGGTGGGATTAACTAGTGTTTCACTGTGTTGTATTGGTGGGATTAACTAGTGTTTCACTGTGTTGTATTGGTGGGATTAACTAGGGTTGTATTGGTGGGATTAACTAGTGTTGTATTGGTGGGATTAACTAGTGTTTAACTGTGCTGTATTGATGGGATTAACTAGTGTTTAACTGTGTTGCATTGGTGGGATTAACTAGTGTTGTATTGGTGGGATTAACTAGTGTTGTATTGGTGGGATTAACTAGTGTTGTATTGGTGGGATTAACTAGTGTTGTATTGGTGGGATTAACTAGTGTTGTATTGGTAGTGGATTAACTAGTGTTGTATTGGTGGGATTAACTAGTGTTGTATTGGTGGGATTAACTAGTGTTGTATTGGTGGGATTAACTAGTGTTTCATTGTGTTGTATTGGTGGGATTAACTAGTGTTGTATTGGTGGGATTAACTAGTGTTGTATTGGTGGGATTAACTAGTGTTGTATTGGTGGGATTAACTAGTGTTGTATTCGTGGGATTAACTAGTGTTGTATTGGTGGGATTAACTAGTGTTGTATTGGTGGGATTAACTAGTTTTGTATTGGTGGGATTAACTAGTGTTTCACTGTGTTTTATTGGTGGGATTAACTAGAGTTTCACTGTGTTGTATTGGTGGGATTAACTAGTTTTGTATTGGTGGGATTAACTAGTGTTTCACTGTGTTTTATTGGTGGGATTAACTAGAGTTTCACTGTGTTGTATTGGTGGGATTAACTAGGGTTGTATTGGTGGGATTAACTAGTGTTGTATCTGGTGGGATTAACTAGTGTTGTATTGGTGGGATTAACTAGTGTTGTATTGGTAGGATTAACTAGTGTTGTATTGGTGGGATTAACTAGTGTTGTATTGGTGGGATTAACTAGTGTTGTATTGGTAGGATTAACTAGTGTTGTATTGGTAGGATTAACTAGTGTTGTATTGGTGGGATTAACTAGTGTTGTATCTGGTGGGATTAACTAGTGTTGTATTGGTGGGATTAACTAGTGTTGTATTGGTGGGATTAACTAGTGTTTCACTGTGTTGTATTGGTGGGATTAACTAGTGTTGTATTGGTAGGATTAACTAGTGTTGTATTGGTGGGATTAACTAGTGTTGTATCTGGTGGGATTAACTAGTGTTTCACTGTGTTGTATTGGTGGGATTAACTAGTGTTGTATTGGTAGGATTAACTAGTGTTGTATTGGTAGGATTAACTAGTGTTGTATTGGTGGGATTAACTAGTGTTGTATTGGTGGGATTAACTAGTGTTGTATCTGGTGGGATTAACTAGTGTTGTATTGGTGGGATTAAATAGTGTTTAACTGTGTTGTATTGGTGGGATTAACTAGTGTTTAACTGTGTTGTATTGGTGGGATTAACTAGTGTTGTATTGGTGGGATTAACTAGTGTTGTATTGATGGGATTAACTAGTGTTTCACTGTGTTGTATTGGTGGGATTAACTAGTGTTGTATTGGTATGATTAACTAGTGTTTCACTGTGTTTTATTGGTGGGATTAACTAGTGTTTTATTGATGGGATTAACTAGTGTTGTATTGGTGGGATTAACTAGTGTTGTATTGGTGGGATTAACTAGTGTTGTATTGGTGGGATTAACTAGTGTTGTATTGGTGGGATTAACTAGTGTTGTATTGGTGGGATTAACTAGTGTTTCATTGTGTTGTATTGGTGGGATTAACTAGTGTTGTATTGGTGGGATTAACTAGTGTTGTATTGGTGGGATTAACTAGTGTTGTATTGGTGGGATTAACTAGTGTTGTATTGGTGGGATTAACTAGTGTTGTATTGGTGGGATTAACTAGTGTTGTATTGGTGGGATTAACTAGTGTTGTATTGGTGGGATTAACTAGTTTTGTATTGGTGGGATTAACTAGTGTTGTATTGGTGGGATTAACTAGTGTTTCATTGTGTTGTATTGGTGGGATTAACTAGTGTTTCACTGTGTTGTATTGGTGGGATTAACTAGTGTTGTATTGGTGGGATTAACTAGTGTTTCACTGTGTTGTATTGGTGGGATTAACTAGTGTTGTATTGGTAGGATTAACTAGTGTTTCACTGTGTTGTATTGGTGGGATTAACTAGTGTTTCACTGTGTTGTATTGGTGGGATTAACTAGTGTTGTATTGGTGGGATTAACTAGTGTTGTATTGGTGGGATTAACTAGTGTTGTATTAGTGGGATTAACTAGTGTTGTATTGGTGGGATTAACTAGTGTTGTATTGGTAGGATTAACAAGTTATTCACTGTGTTGTATTGGTGGGATTAACTAGTGTTGTATTGGTGGGATTAACTAGTGTTGTATTGGTGGGATTAACTAGTGTTGTATTGGTGGGATTAACTAGTGTTGTATTGGTGGGATTAACTAGTGTTGTATTGGTGGGATTAACTAGTGTTGTATTGGTGGGATTAACTAGTTATTCACTGTGTTGTATTGGTGGGATTAACTAGTGTTGTATTGGTGGGATTAACTAGTGTTGTATTGGTGGGATTAACAAGTTATGCACTGTGTTGTATTGGTGGGATTAACTAGTGTTGTATTGGTGGGATTAACTAGTGTTGTATTGGTGGGATTAACTAGTGTTGTATTGGTGGGATTAACTAGTGTTGTATTGGTGGGATTAACTAGTGTTGTATTGGTGGGATTAACTAGTGTTGTATTGGTGGGATTAACTAGTGTTGTATTGGTGGGATTAACTAGTGTTGTATTGGTGGGATTAACTAGTGTTGTATGAATGTCGTCGTCATGACGTTGTGTTTCAGAGGAAGCGTGTGGAGGATTCTCCGCCCCGCGTCACCAGCATTCCAAACCTCAGCGCCTATGAGAGGAGCGTCCTCCTCCCCACGACACCCCCTCCCCTGCCTCCCCCAACATCCCCCCTCCTCAACTCTGCCCTACGCCTCCTCCTCTCTCCCCGTTCCTCCCCCTCCCTCCCCGTACTCCCAGGTCTCCCAGTTTGGATCCCAGCGGTCGCGGCCCCCTCTCTCTCGGACCCCCACTCCTCTCCCCCCTGCTCCCACCACCCCACTCCCCCTCTGTCCATCCTCCCTCCCCGAGCCTCGACACGGGATTCGACACGTCACCTCACCCTCGCAGGAGCTCCGCCCACACCTGAACAGCCAGTCAACCAGGTAACAGATACTGTATCTATGGAAACAGCACAGCCAATAGCGCTGTCTGTGTTCCTTCACAAAGCCCAATGTCCTTCTCTGTCTGTCTAAGAGTATCATCCCATAGTTGTCTGTCTCCTTCTGTATTTCTGTCTGTCTCTCTCTCTCTCTGTCTGTCTGTCTGTCTGTCTGTCTGTCTATCTATCTGTCTGACTCTCTGTCTGTCTGTCTGTCTGTCTGTCTGTCTGTCTGTCTGTCTGTCTGTCTGTCTGTCTGTCCCCCAGCAGTCTAAAATGTGCTTCCTGTGTTCCCAGGAGCCCATATTTGGAGCAGAGGGGGAGTGGCCAGGGGGCAGAGGGGCGGGACCCTCAGAAGCAGGATTGGTACACGAAGTACTTCTCCTTCTGAACACACACACCCCACCCCCCCACACACACACACCACACACACACACAGGTGACCTCTACACACCTGTACAACACACTCAGCTTTAAACAAACACCTGACAGACCAAAACTATGCCTGTTCAATGCAGATGTATTGTATTATAATTATAATGTGGAATAAAGTATTTTATTTATATCTACTCTGCTGTCTGTGGTTTGGAGGGGGGGGCTGTTGTTCAGATACTGGAGGGGGGGCTGTTGTTCAGATACTGGAGGGGGGCTGTTTCCTGAACCAGGTGACTGTTGTTCAGACAAAGACCTCCGCCACGGCACAACCCAAGGGGGGGGCGCCAACCAAGACAGAAAGATCACATCAGTGACTCAACCCACTAAAGTGACGCACCCCTCCTAGGGATGGTATGAAAGAGCACCAGTAAGCCAGTGACTCAGCCCCTGTAATAGGGTTAGAGGCAGAGAATCCCAGTGGAAAGAGGGGAACCGGCCAGGCAGAGACAGCAAGGGTGGTTCGTTGCTCTAGTGCCTTTCCGTTCACCTTCACACTCCTGGGCCAGACTACACTCAATCATATGACCCACTGAAGAGATGAGTCTTCAGTAAAGAATTAAAGGTTGAGACCGAGTCTGCGTCTCTCACATGGGTAGGCAGATCATTCCATAAAAATGGAGCTCGATAGAAGAAAGCCCTGCCTCCAGCTGTTTGCGGAGAAATTCTAGGGACAATTATATACTCCTCTGAAAACTGGTTATCTCTGTATACCCGTCGCAAGACCCACTGGTTGATGCTTATTTATAAAACTTATTAAAACTTATTTATAAATGACACTCTGTGTCATCATGTGTTGCTACCACTCTGTGTCGTCATGTGTTGCTACCACTCTGTGTCGTCATGTGTTGCTACCACTCTGTGTCGTCATGTGTTGCTACCACTCTGTGTCATCATGTGTTGCTACCACTCTGTGTCGTCATGTGTTGCTACCACTCTGTGTCGTCATGTGTTGCTACCACTCTGTGTCGTCATGTGTTGCTACCACTCTGTGTCGTCATGTGTTGCTACCACTCTGTGTCGTCATGTGTTGCTACCACTCTGTGTCATCATGTGTTGCTACCACTCTGTGTCGTCATGTGTTGCTACCACTCTGTGTCGTCATGTGTTGCTACCACTCTGTGTCGTCATGTGTTGCTACCACTCTGTGTTGTCATGTGTTGCTACCACTCTGTGTCGTCATGTGTTGCTACCACTCTGTGTCGTCATGTGTTGCTACCACTCTGTGTCGTCATGTGTTGCTACCACTCTGTGTCGTCATGTGTTGCTACCACTCTGTGTCATCATGTGTTGCTACCACTCTGTGTCATCATGTGTTGCTACCACTCTGTGTCGTCATGTGTTGCTACCACTCTGTGTCGTCATGTGTTGCTACCACTCTGTGTCGTCATGTGTTGCTACCACTCTGTGTCGTCATGTGTTGCTACCACTCTGTGTTGTCATGTGTTGCTACCACTCTGTGTCATGTGTTGCTACCACTCTGTGTCATCATGTGTTGCTACCACTCTGTGTCGTCATGTGTTGCTACCACTCTGTCATGTGTTGCTACCACTCTGTGTCATCATGTGTTGCTACCACTCTGTGTCGTCATGTGTTGCTACCATGTGTCATCATGTGTTGCTACCACTCTGTGTCATCATGTGTTGCTACCACTCTGTGTCATCATGTGTTGCTACCACTCTGTGTCGTCATGTGTTGCTACCACTCTGTGTCGTCATGTGTTGCTACCATGCGTCATGTGTTGCTACCACTCTGTGTTTCATGTGTTGCTACCACTCTGTTGTCATGTGTTGCTACCACTCTGTGTCGTCATGTGTTGCTACCATGTCATGTGTTGCTACCACTCTGTGTCATCATGTGTTGCTACCACTCTGTGTCTTCATGTGTTGCTACCACTCTGTGTTGTCATGTGTTGCTACCACTCTGTGTGTCATGTGTTGCTACCACTCTGTGTCGTCATGTGTTGCTACCACTCTGTGTCGTCATGTGTTGCTACCACTCTGTGTCGTCATGTGTTGCTACCACTCTGTGTCATCATGTGTTGCTACCACTCTGTGTCGTCATGTGTTGCTACCACTCTGTCATCATGTGTTGCTACCACTCTGTGTCGTCATGTGTTGCTACCACTCTGTCGTCATGTGTTGCTACCACTCTGTGTCGTCATGTGTTGCTACCACTCTGTGTCGTCATGTGTTGCTACCACTCTGTACGGTCATGTCTGCTACCACTCTGTGTAGTCATGTGTTGCTACCACTCTGTGTCGTCATGTGTTGCTACCACTCTGTCATCATGTGTTGCTACCACTCTGTGTCGTCATGTGTTGCTACCACTCTGTGTCGTCATGTGTTGCTACCACTCTGTGTTGTCATGTGTTGCTACCACTCTGTGTCGTCATGTGTTGCTACCACTCTGTGTCGTCATGTGTTGCTACCACTCTGTCATGTGTTGCTACCACTCTGTGTCGTCATGTGTTGCTACCACTCTGTGTCGTCATGTGTTGCTGTCATGTGTTGCTACCACTCTGTGTCGTCATGTGTTGCTACCACTCTTGTCGTCATGTGTTGCTACCACTCTGTGTTGTCATGTGTTGCTACCACTCTGTGTCGTCATGGTTTTACCACTCTTGTCGTCATGTGTTGCTACCACTCTGCTCGTCATTGAAGACTCTGTCATTAAATGGAGCACCACTCTGTGTCGATGGTTGCTACCACTCTTTTATGTGTAGACTTCCTGTTTCATGGAGCAGCACTCTGTGGTCTGTGTTGCTACCACTGTGTCGTCATGTGTTGCTACCACTCTTGGTGGAGCTACCTTCCTGTTTGTGTTGCTACCACTCTGTGTCATCATGTGTTGCTACCACTCTGGTACTGTCTCTCCAGCTGGTCATGGAAGACTTCCTGTTTGGTGGAGCAGCAGTGAGGGCTCTCTTGATCGGTACTGTCTCTCCAAGCTGGTCATGGAAGACTTCCTGTTTGGTGGAGCAGCAGTCATCAGGGCTCTTCCATCTGGTACTGTCTCTCCAAGCTAGTCAGAAGACTTCCTGTTTGTCATGGAGCAGCAGTGAGGGCTCTTCTGTACGGTCACTGTCTCTCCACTCTGGTCATGTGTTGCTAAGACTTCCTGTTTCATGGAGCAGCAGTGAGGGCTCTTTGATACCACTCTGTCATCATGTGTTGCTCCAAGCTGGTCGGAAGACTTCCTGTTTGGTGGAGCAGCAGTGTCAGTTGCTCTTGTGTCATCGGTACTGTCTCCAAGCTGGTCATGGAAGACTTCCTGTTTGGTGGAGCAGCAGTCTGGCTCTTGACCACTCGGTACTGTCTCTCCAAGCTCAGTCAGAAGACTTCCTGTTTGGTACCACTCTGTGTCAGTCATGTGAGGGCTCCATCTGTGGTCATGTCTCTACCACTCTGTGTCTTCATGAAGACTTCCTGTTTGTCATGGAGCACTCTGTGTGATGTGGCTCTCTGTGTCATCAGTACTGTCTCCAAGCTAGTCGAAGACTTCCTGTTTGGTGGAGCAGCAGTGAGTCGTCATGTGTGCTACCTTCTGTGTCGTCTGTCTCTACCAAGCTGTTGTCATGAGAAGACCTTCCAGTTTGGTGCTAGCAGCAGTCGTCATGGTTGCTCTCTGATACGTCATGTGTTGCTACCACTCTGTCTCTCATGTGTTGCAAGCTGGTCAGGAAGACTTCCTGTTTGGTGGAGCAGCAGTGAGGGCTCTTCGTCAACGGTAACCACTCTGTGTCTCTACCAAGCTAGTCAGAAGCTACCACTTCCTGTTTCAGTGGCTACCACTCTGTGCAGCAGTGTTGGGCTCTGTCGTCATGTGTTGTCTCTCCAAGCTGTCATCATGTGTTGCTAAGACTTCCATGTTTGCTACCACTCTGTGTTGTCATGTGTTGCTACCACTCTGTGTCATGTGTTGCTACCACTCTGTTCGTCATGTGTTCTACCACTCTGTGTCATCATGTGTTGCTACCACTCCTGTTTGTGTTGCTACCACTCTGTAGTCATGGTTGCACCATCCTGCATGTGTTGCTACCACTCTGTGTCATCATTTTGCTACCCCGTCGTCATGTGTTGCTACCACTCTGGTTGCATGTCTGCTACCACTCTGTAGCATCCTGGCTAACCACTCTTTGCGTTGTGTTGCTACCACTCTGTCGTCAAAAAACCACTCTGTCTGTCACAGAGTCAAACACTCTGTTTTGTGTTGTACCCTCTGTTTCTTCAATGCTACCAAGCTGTTTCATAGCAAAACCACCTGTTTGCTACCACTCAAAGGGCAGAATACAAAGTCGTCATGTACAGTCTTCTGTGGTCATGTGTTGCTACCACTCTGTGTTGTCATGTGTTGCTACCACTCTGAGTCGTCATGTGTTGACTTCCTGTGTTGTCATGTGTTGCACCACTCTGTGTCGTCACAACCATGTTGTGCCTACCATGTTGTCATTGCTACCACTCTGTGTTGTCATGTTGTGTTGCCACCAGTTGTCATGTGATGCTACCATGTTAGCTACCATGTTGTTGTCATGCTAACCACATGTTGTTAGGTGAGGGCTACCATGTTAGCATCCTGCTACCAACCAGGTAGCATCCTGCTAACCAGCATGTAGCATCCTGGTCTAACTCACTGATAGGTGGACCAGCATTTTAATCCCACTTAGCATCCTTTTGCCTAACCAAGCTAGTCAACATACAATTTGTTTAGACAGACTCAGAGTTAAACACACAAACACACACACATCCACACACTGGAGGGAAGACACCAGGTGGACACACACACACACACACACGGATTACTTTATTCTCACACACACACACACAGGATGACACACACACACTCTTCGATCTTCTCTCAAGCTAGGAGACAGACTTCCTGTTTGGTGGAGCAGCAGTCAGAGGCTCAGATCGGTACTGTCTCTCCAAGGTCAGAAGACTTCCTGTTTGGTGGAGCAGCAGTGAGGGCTCCGAACGGTACTCTCTCCAAGCTAGTCAGAAGACCCAGTTTGGTGGAGCAGCAGTGAGGGCTCTTATAGGTACTGTCCAGCTAGTCAGAAGACTTCCTGTTTGGTGTGGCGCCATTTCCGTTCCACTTTTCTGGAAGCTTCAGGGCTCGGGTATTTTTCGTTGTCAGGGAGCTAGTTTATCGTGACGTATGTTTTGGAGCGGTGAGATCATTAAAGCGTTCAGATCCGCAGTTCGGTGGGTAACAGATTTCTGTACCCCACGTTGTTGACTGAGGAGAGAGAGGGACAGGAATCTTTGCGAGATAGACAAAAAAATCTGACCAACACAGTTTTTGGTCATCGTTTCTTAATTCAACGTTTAATAACAAAACCCCTTTTTAATTTTAGAATACAAAGCCATTACAGTCTTCTGGGTTTATAAATATTGTAGAGTTCACCCCAAAGAAGTTACGACTGGATTCACACAATGGTAGCCTACCGCAGACAGCATCCCGCTAACCACTTAGCATCCTGAGCTCTGTAGCATCCTGCAACCACTAGCAGGTCTAACCATAGCATCCTGGCTAACCACTTAGCATCCCGCACCACCAGAGCATCCCGCTAACCACAGCATCCCGCTAGAGACAACAACTACAGTACACACACACACACACACACACACACACACACACACACAGAGACAGACACAGACAGACAGACACACAGACAGACAGACAGACTCTTTCTCATTGGACAGGCCACAGTTGACAGATGTCAGAGACAGATCGGAAGGTGAGGACAGAGGGAAACGCTGCAGGTCCAACCTGGCCTGCAGACAGCCCAGCCCCCAGACTCTTATAGGTCATAGTCAGCAGCTTGGACAGGTAGTGGAGCCACAACACAGGAATGGGGCTGGAGTCACCCCACTTGTTACTGTAGGAGAGAGAGAGACAGGTTAGAGACAGACAGACAGACCACCCCACAGACCAGACAGACAGATAACCCGGACCCCAGACGGACAGACAGACTCCATGGACAGACAGACCCGTTCTCCATGGTAACCCCCAGACAGACGTACCCGAGACTGTCTCATGAGTCTGTAGATGTCAGACTGCAGGTCTCCAGGCCCTGGAACAACTCCTCATCCTCTGAGATGTCACAGGACACGGTGAGAGACACACACACACACAGAGAGACAGAGAGAGACAGAGAGAGACAGAGAGAGACAGACAGACAGACAGACAGAGACAGACAGAGAGACAGAGAGAGACAGAGAGGGAGAGACAGAGAGAGAGACAGAGAGACAGACAGAGAGAGAGAGAGAGAGAGACAGAGAGAGAGAGAGAGAGAGAGACAGAGAGAGAGAGACAGACAGACAGACAGAGGCAGACAGCGAGAGACAGACAGACAGAGACAGAGAGAGAGAGGTGGACTGACCGATCTCGAGCCTGGAGAGGGAGTAGTCGATGATGCGTACGCTCACCCCCCTGGTCTCTAAGGAATGGTTTGTTCCATTGAGGAGGAAACTCCCCTCCTTCTCCTTAGTGGACTGAACCAACACATTACCCCAGTGGAGGTCTCTGAGGACAGACAGGTTAGACAGACAGACAGGTTAGACAGACAGACATTACCCCAGTGGAGGTCTCTGAGGACAGACAGGTTAGACAGAGAGACAGACATTACCCCAGTGGAGGTCTCTGAGGACAGACAGACAGACAGACAGACAGACAGACAGACAGACAGGTTAGACAGGTTAGACAGAGAGACAGACAGACATTACCCCAGTGGAGGTCTCTGAGGACAGACAGGTTAGACAGAGAGACAGACATTACCCCAGTGGAGGTCTCTGAGGACAGACAGGTTAGACAGAGAGACAGGTTAGACAGACAGACAGACAGGACAGACAGACAGACAGACAGACAGACAGACAGACAGACAGACATTACCCCAGTGGAGGTCTCTGAGGACAGGAAGACAGGTTAGACAGAGAGACAGGTTAGACAGAGAGACAGGTTAGACAGACAGACAGACATTACCCCAGTGGAGGTCTCTGAGGACAGGAAGACAGGTTAGACAGAGAGACAGGTTAGACAGAGAGACAGGTTAGACAGACAGACAGACAGACATTACCCCAGTGGAGGTCTCTGAGGACAGGAAGACAGGTTAGACAGAGAGACAGACATTACCCCAGTGGAGGTCTCTGAGGACAGACAGGTTAGACAGACAGACAGACATTATCCCAGTGGAGGTCTCTGAGGACAGGAAGACAGGTTAGACAGAGAGACAGACAGACAGACAGACAGACAGACATTACCCCAGTGGAGGTCTCTGAGGACAGACAGGTTAGACAGAGAGACAGGTTAGACAGACATTACCCCAGTGGAGGTCTCTGAGGACAGGAAGACAGGTTAGACAGAGACAGACATTACCCCAGTGGAGGTCTCTGAGGCCTGGAAGACAGGTTAGACAGACAGACAGACAGAAAGACAGACATTACCCCAGTGGAGGTCTCTGAGGACAGACAGGTTAGACAGAGAGACAGACATTACCCCAGTGGAGGTCTCTGAGGACAGGAAGACAGGTTAGACAGAGAGACAGACATTACCCCAGTGGAGGTCTCTGAGGACAGGAAGACAGGTTAGACAGAGAGACAGACAGAGAGACAGACATTACCCCAGTGGAGGTCTCTGAGGACAGACAGGTTAGACAGAGAGACAGACATTACCCCAGTGGAGGTCTCTGAGGACAGGAAGACAGGTTAGACAGAGAGACAGACATTACCCCAGTGGAGGTCTCTGAGGACAGGAAGACAGGTTAGACAGACAGACAGACAGACAGACATTACCCCAGTGGAGGTCTCTGAGGACAGACAGGTTAGACAGAGAGACAGACAGAGAGACAGACATTACCCCAGTGGAGGTCTCTGAGGACAGGAAGACAGGTTAGACAGAGACAGACATTACCCCAGTGGAGGTCTCTGAGGACAGACAGGTTAGACAGACAGACAGACATTACCCCAGTGGAGGTCTCTGAGGACAGGAAGACAGGTTAGACAGAGAGACAGACATTACCCCAGTGGAGGTCTCTGAGGACAGACAGGTTAGACAGACAGACAGACATTACCCCAGTGGAGGTCTCTGAGGACAGGAAGACAGGTTAGACAGAGAGACAGACAGACAGACAGACATTACCCCAGTGGAGGTCTCTGAGGACAGGAAGACAGGTTAGACAGAGAGACAGACAGAGAGACAGACATTACCCCAGTGGAGGTCTCTGAGGACAGGAAGACAGGTTAGACAGAGAGACAGACATTACCCCAGTGGAGGTCTCTGAGGACAGGAAGACAGGTTAGACAGAGAGACAGACATTACCCCAGTGGAGGTCTCTGAGGACAGACAGGTTAGACAGACAGACAGAGAGACAGACATTACCCCAGTGGAGGTCTCAGGTTAGACAGAGGACAGACAGGTTAGACAGACAGACAGAGAGACAGACATTACCCCAGTGGAGGTCTCTGAGGACAGGAAGACAGGTTAGACAGAGAGACAGACAGACATTACCCCAGTGGAGGTCTCTGAGGACAGGAAGACAGGTTAGACAGAGAGACAGACATTACCCCAGTGGAGGTCTCTGAGGACAGGAAGACAGGTTAGACAGAGAGACAGACATTACCCCAGTGGAGGTCTCTGAGGACAGACAGGTTAGACAGACAGACAGAGAGACAGACATTACCCCAGTGGAGGTCTCTGAGGACAGGAAGACAGGTTAGACAGAGAGACAGACAGAGACAGACATTACCCCAGTGGAGGTCTCTGAGGACAGGAAGACAGGTTAGACAGAGAGACAGACAGAGAGACAGACATTACCCCAGTGGAGGTCTCTGAGGACAGGAAGACAGGTTAGACAGAGAGACAGACAGAGACAGACATTACCCCAGTGGAGGTCTCTGAGGACAGGAAGAGAGGTTAGACAGAGAGACAGACAGACAGACATTACCCCAGTGGAGGTCTCTGAGGACAGGAAGACAGGTTAGACAGACAGACAGAGACAGACATTACCCCAGTGGAGGTCTCTGAGGACAGGAAGACAGGTTAGACAGAGAGACAGACAGAGACAGACATTACCCCAGTGGAGGTCTCTGAGGACAGGAAGACAGGTTAGACAGAGAGACAGGTTAGACAGACAGACAGACAGGTTAGACAGAGAGACAGACAGAGAGACATTACCCCAGTGGAGGTCTCTGAGGACAGGAAGACAGGTTAGACAGAGAGACAGACATTACCCCAGTGGAGGTCTCTGAGGACAGGAAGACAGGTTAGACAGACAGACAGACATTACCCCAGTGGAGGTCTCTGAGGACAGGAAGACAGGTTAGACAGAGAGACAGACATTACCCCAGTGGAGGTCTCTGAGGACAGGAAGACAGGTTAGACAGACAGACAGACAGACAGACAGAGAGACAGACAGACAGACAGTGGAGGTCTCTGAGGACAGGAAGACAGGTTAGACAGAGAGACAGACAGAGAGACAGACAGACAGGTTAGACAGACATTACCCCAGTGGAGGTCTCTGAGGACAGGAAAACAGGTTACTAAACACACACAGTTAGGTGTTGACAGACAGACAGACAGACAGACAGACAGACAGACCTGTGTTCAAAGCAGAGATCCTGTTCAGCCACAGCCAGAGCAGCAGTCACCTGATGGAGGATACTCTCAGACAGACAGACAGACAGACAGACAGACAGACAGACAGACCTGTGTTCAAAGCAGAGCTCCTGTTCAGCCACAGCCAGAGCAGCAGTCACCTGATGGAGGATACTCTTAGCTACCATCAGACGACGCCAGCAGACAGACAGACAGACAGACAGACAGACAGACAGACAGACAGACAGACAGACAGACAGACAGACCTGTGTTCAAAGCAGAGCTCCTGTTCAGCCACAGCCAGAGCAGCAGTCACCTGATGGAGGAGAGGAGAAGGGGAGACAGACAGAGGGGAGAGGAGACAGGGAGACAGACAGGGAGGGGAGAGGGGAGGAGGAGCTCCTGGAGGAAGCAGAGGGAGAGGAGAGGAGAGACAGCCAGAGCAGCAGTCACCTGATGGAGGGGATAGGAGAGAGCTACCATCAGAGGGGAGGAGGAGGGAGAGAGGGAGAGGAGAGGAGGGGAGAGAGAGAGGAGAGGGGGAGGAGAGAGGAGGGGAGAGGAGAGGAGAGAGGGAGGGGAGGGAGAGGGAGAGGAGAGAGGAGAGGAGAGAGAGGGGGAGAGAGGAGAGGGAGAGAGAGAGAGGAGAGGAGGAGAGGAGGGAGAGAGAGAGAGGAGAGGAGGGAGAGGAGGGGAGGAGAGAGGAGAAGGGAGAGGAGAGGGAGAGGAGGGGAGAGGGAGAGGAGGAGAGAGGGGAGGGAGAGGAGAGAGGAGAGGAGGAGAGAGAGGGAGAGGAGAGAGAGAGGAGGATGGGAGGAGAGGAGGGAGGGGAGGATGGGAGGAGAGAGAGAGAGGAGGAGAGAGAGAGAGGAGGGGAGGAGAGAGGAGAAGGGGAGAGGAGAGAGAGGAGGAGGAGAGAGGGAGAGGAGGAGAGAGAGAGGGGAGGAGAGAGAGAGGGGAGAGAGAGAGAGGAGGGGAGAGGGAGGAGAGAGGAGGGGAGAGGGGAGGAGGGGAGAGGAGGAGAGAGGGGAGGGAGAGGAGAGAGGAGAGGAGGAGAGAGAGGGAGAGGAGAGAGAGAGGAGGATGGGAGGAGAGAGGAGAGGAGGGAGGGGAGGACGAGAGGAGAAGGGGAGAGAGGAGAGAGAGGAGGATGGGAGGAGAGAGGAGAATGGGAGAGGAGAGAGGGGAGGGAGAGAGAGGAGAGGAGGGGAGAGGAGGAGAGAGGAGAGGAGGAGAGAGGAGGAGGAGGGAGAGGAGAGAGGAGAGGAGGAGAGAGGGAGAGGAGAGAGAGAGGAGGATGGGAGGAGAGAGGAGGAGGGGAGAGGAGGAGAAGGGGAGAGGAGAGAGGGGAGAGAGAGAGAGGAGAGAAAGGAGAGAGGAGGATGGGAGGAGAGAGGGAGGAGAGAAAGTGGACAGGACAGGGAGAGGAAAGGGGGGGGGGGAAGAGGAAGGGAGGCGAGTTTCGTTATGTTCATAAACATATCACAAGACCAAACACCCAATCAGATATACTGTAGAGAACCAAACACCCAATCAGATATACTGTAGAGAACCAAACACCCAATCAGATATACTGTAGAGAACCAAACACCCAATCAGATATACTGTAGAGAACCAAACACCCAATCAGATATACTGTAGAGAACCAAACACCCAATCAGATATACTGTAGAGAACCAAACAGAACCAGGTGTCCTCACCTGTCCATTACTGTTCTCCAGGTGTCCTCACCTGTCCATTACTGTTCTCCAGGTGTCCTCACCTGTCCATTACTGTTCTCCAGGTCTCCTCACCTGTCCATTACTGTTCTCCAGGTGTCCTCACCTGTCCATTACTGTTCTCCAGGTGTCCTCACCTGTCCATTACTGTTCTCCAGGTCTCCTCACCTGTCCATTACTGTTCTCCAGGTGTCCTCACCTGTCCATTACTGTTCTCCAGGTGTCCTCACCTGTCCATTACTGTTCTCCAGGTGTCCTCACCTGTCCATTACTGTTCTCCAGGTGTCCTCACCTGTCCATTACTGTTCTCCAGGTCTCCTCACCTGTCCATTACTGTTCTCCAGGTGTCCTCACCTGTCCATTACTGTTCTCCTCACCTGTCCATTACCTGTTCTCACCTGTCCATTACTGTTCTCCTCACCTGTCCATTACTGTTCTCCAGGTCTCCTCACCTGTCCATTACTGTTCTCCAGGTGTCCTCACCTGTCCATTACTGTTCTCCAGGTCTCCTCACCTGTCCATTACTGTTCTCCAGGTCTCCTCACCTGTCCATTACTGTTCTCCAGGTCTCCTCACCTGTCCATTACTGTTCTCCAGGTGTCCTCACCTGTCCATTACTGTTCTCCAGGTGTCCTCACCTGTCCATTACTGTTCTCCAGGTCTCCTCACCTGTCCATTACTGTTCTCCAGGTCTCCTCACCTGTCCATTACTGTTCTCCTCACCTGTCCATTACTGTTCTCCTCACCTGTCCATTACTGTTCTCCTCACCTGTCCATTACTGTTCTCCAGGTCTCCTCACCTGTCCATTACTGTTCTCCAGGTGTCCTCACCTGTCCATTACTGTTCTCCAGGTGTCCTCACCTGTCCATTACTGTTCTCCAGGTGTCCTCACCTGTCCATTACTGTTCTCCAGGTCTCCTCACCTGTCCATTACTGTTCTCCAGGTCTCCTCACCTGTCCATTACTGTTCTCCTCACCTGGTTCTCCTCACCTGTCCATTACTGTTCTCCAGGTCTCCTCACCTGTCCATTACTGTTCTCCAGGTGTCCTCACCTGTCCATTACTGTTCTCCAGGTCTCCTCACCTGTCCATTACTGTTCTCCAGGTCTCCTCACCTGTCCATTACTGTTCTCAGGTGTCCTCACCTGTCCATTACTGTTCTCCAGGTCTCCTCACCTGTCCATTACTGTTCTCCAGGTCCTCACCTGTCCCTGTTCTCACCTGTCCATTACTGTTCTCCAGGTGTCCTCACCTGTCCATTACTGTTCTCCAGGTGTCCTCACCTGTCCATTACTGTTCTCCAGGTCCTCACCTGTCCATTACTGTTCTCAGGTCTCCCACCTGTCCATTACTGTTCTCCAGGTGTCCTCACCTGTCCATTACTGTTCTCCAGGTCTCCTCACCTGTCCATTACTGTTCTCCAGGTGTCCTCACCTGTCCATTACTGTTCTCCAGGTCTCCTCACCTGTCCATTACTGTTCTCCAGGTCTCCTCACCTGTCCATTACTGTTCTCCAGGTCTCTGCCTCCAAACTCAAACTCCAGGATCAGAAACAGCTGCTCGTCATTGAAGAAATCTGAGAGAATGAAACAGACGGAGGCTAAAACAGTCAATGAGGTTTATTCAGGAGAACGCTGGTCTGTTGTTTAAAACCATTCATTTAATACCGGCTCCTTACTCCTTACATTCACACACAAACAGTAGGTATCCTACGCACACACTGTCCTGCTACCCAGCCCACAAAGATTAGGGGAGTCCATGAGAATCACTCCTCCCTCAAGACAGGGAGACCCTGGGACGTACTCTCAGTGGCCCCCAGCTAAGGTCGGCACCGAATCAGACTGTTTTAAGATACTATAATACAGATATAGTTATACACTCTGACCAAAAACTACACTCACAGATGTATAATTCTACTGACTAAAACCACACACACACACACACAACCATTAGAATAACCTCATGATTCTCATCACTTTCATGATTCTCATCACTTTCATCATGATTCTAATCACTTTCATCATGATTCTCATCACTTTCATCATGATTCTCATCACTTTCATCATGATTCTAATCACTTTCATCATGATTCTAATCACTTTCATCATGATTCTAATCACTTTCATCAGGATTCTAATCACTTTCATCATGATTCTAATCACTTTCATCATGATTCTCATCACTTTCATCATGATTCTCATCACTTTCATCATGATTCTAATCACTTTCATCAGGATTCTCATCACTTTCATCATGATTCTCATCACTTTCATCATGATTCTCATCACTTTCATCATGATTCTCATCACTTTCATCATGATTCTCATCACTTTCATCATGATTCTCATCACTTTCATCATGATTCTCATCACTTTCATCATGATTCTCATCACTTTCATCATGATTCTCATCACTTTCATCATGATTCTCATCACTTTCATCATGATTCTCATCACTTTCATCATGATTCTCATCACTTTCATCATGATTCTCATCACTTTCATCATGATTCTCATCACTTTCATCATGATTCTCATCACTTTCATCATGATTCTCATCACTTTCATCATTCTAATCACTCATCATGATTCTCATCATTCTGATTCATCTATTTCATCATGATTCTCATCACTTTCATCATGATTCTCATCACTTTCATCATGATTCTAATCACTTTCATCATCGATTCTAATCTATTTCATCATGATTCTCATCACTTTCATCATGATTCTCATCACTTTCATCATGATTCTCATCACTTTCATCAGGATTCTAATCACTTTCATCATGATTCTAATCACTTTCATCATGATTTCTCATCACTTCATCATGATTCTCATCACGATTTTCATCATGATTCTCATCACTTTCATCATGATTCTCATCACTTTCATCATGATTCTCATCACTTTCATCATGATTCTCATCACTTTCATCATTCTAATCACTTTCATCATGATTCTCATCACTTTCATCATGATTCTAATCACTTTCATCATGATTCTAATCACTTTCATCATGATTCTCATCACTTTCATCATGATTCTCATCACGATTCTCATCACGATTCTCATCACTTTCATCATGATTCTCATCACGATTCTCATCATGATTCTCATCAATTTCATCATGATTCTCATCACTTTCATCATTCTAATCACTTTCATCATGATTCTAATCACTTTCATCATGATTCTCATCAGGATTCTAATCTATTTCATCATGATTCTAATCACTTTCATCATGATTCTCATCACTTTCATCATGATTCTCATCACTTTCATCATGATTCTAATCACTTTCATCATGATTCTAATCACTTTCATCATGATTCTCATCACTTTCATCATGATTCTCATCAATTTCATCATGATTCTCATCACTTTCATCATGATTCTCATCACTTTCATCATGATTCTCATCACTTTCATCATGATTCTCATCACTTTCATCATGATTCTAATCACTTTCATCATGATTCTAATCACTTTCATCATGATTCTAATCTATTTCATCATGATTCTAATCACTTTCATCATGATTCTCATCACTTTCATCATGATTCTCATCACTTTCATCATGATTCTCATCACTTTCATCATGATTCTCATCACTTTCATAAAGATTCTCATCAATTTCATCATGATTCTCATCACTTTCATCATGATTCTCATCACTTTCATCATGATTCTCATCACTTTCATCATGATTCTCATCACTTTCATGATTCTCATCACTTTCATCATGATTCTCATCACTTTCATCATGATTCTCATCACTTTCATCATGATTCTCATCACTTTCATCATGATTCTCATCACTTTCATCATGATTCTCATCACTTTCATCATGATTCTCATCACTTTCATCATGATTCTCATCACTTTCATCATGATTCTCATCACTTTCATCATGATTCTAATCACTTTCATCATGATTCTCATCACTTTCATCATGATTCTCATCACTTTCATCATGATTCTAATCACTTTCATCATGATTCTCATCACTTTCATCATGATTCTCATCACTTTCATCATGATTCTCATCACTTTCATCATGATTCTCATCACTTTCATCATGATTCTAATCACTTTCATCATGATTCTCATCACTTTCATCATGATTCTCATCACTTTCATCAGGATTCTAATCTATTTCATCATGATTCTAATCTATTTCATCATGATTCTAATCTATTTCATCATGATTCTAATCTATTTCATCATGATTCTAATCCATTTCATCATGATTCTCATCTCATCACTTTCATCATGATTCTCATCACTTTCATCATGATTCTCATCACTTTCATCATGATTCTCATCACTTTCATCATGATTCTCATCACTTTCATCATGATTCTCATCATGATTTTCATCATGATTCTCATCACTTTCATCATGATTCTCATCTATTTCATCATGATTCTCATCACTTTCATCATGATTCTAATCACTTTCATCATGATTCTCATCACTTTCATCATGATTCTAATCACTTTCATCATAATAATATATGCCACTTTTAGATTCTAATCGCTTTCATGATCATGATTTATCAGATTCTCATGTTTCATACATTCTCACTTCATCATGATTCTAATCATGATTCTCATCACTTTCATCATGATTCTAAGCTTTCATCACTTTCATCATGATTCTCATCACTTTCATCATGATTCCATCACTTTCATCATGATTCTCATCACTTTCATCATGATTCTCATCACTTTCATCATGATTCTCATCACTTTCATCATGATTCTCATCTATTTCATCATGATTCTCATCATTTCATCATGATTCTCATCACTTTCATCATGATTCTCATCACTTTCATCATGATTCTCATCACTTTCATCATGATTCTCATCACTTTCATCATGATTCTAATCACTTTCATCATGATTCTCATCACTTTCATCATGATTCTCATCACTTTCATTTCATCATGATTCTCATCACTTTCATCATGATTCTCATCACTTTCATAAAGATTCTCACTTTCATCATGATTCTCATGATTCTCATTCTCACTTTCATCATTCTCATCACTTTCATCATGATTCTAATCACTTTCATCATGATTCTCATCACTTTCATCATGATTCTCATCACTTTCATCATGATTCTCATCACTTTCATCATGATTCTAATCACTTTCATCATGATTCTCATCACTTTCATCATGATTCTCATCACTTTCATCATGATTCTCATCACTTTCATCATGATTCTCATCACTTTCATCATGATTCTCATCACTTTCATCATGATTCTCATCACTTTCATCATGATTCTCATCACTTTCATCATGATTCTAATCACTTTCATCATGATTCTCATCACTTTCATCATGATTCTCATCACTTTCATCATGATTCTCATCACTTTCATCATGATTCTCATCACTTTCATCATGATTCTCATCACTTTCATCATGATTCTAATCACTTTCATCATGATTCTCATCACTTTCATCATGATTCTCATCACTTTCATCATGATTCTCATCACTTTCATCATGATTCTCATCACTTTCATCATGATTCTAATCACTTTCATCATGATTCTAATCACTTTCATCATGATTCTCATCACTTTCATCATGATTCTCATCACTTTCATCATGATTCTCATCACTTTCATCATGATTCTCATCACTTTCATCATGATTCTCATCACTTTCATCATGATTCTAATCACTTTCATCATGATTCTCATCACTTTCATCATGATTCTCATCACTTTCATCGATTCTAATCACTTTCATCATGATTCTAATCACTTTCATCATGATTCTCATCACTTTCATCAGATTCTCATCACTTTCATCAGATTCTAATCACTTTCATCACTTAATCATCATGATTCTCATCACTTTCATCAGGATTCTCATCACTTTCATCATGATTCTAATCACTTTCATCATGATTCTCATCACTTTCATCAGGATTCTAATCACTTTCATCACTTTCATCATGATTCTAATCACTTTCATCACGATTCTAATCACTTTCATCATGATTCTCATCACTTTCATCATGATTCTAATCACTTTCATCAGGATTCTCATCACTTTCATCATGATTCTCATCTATTTCATCATGATTCTAATCACTTTCATCAGGATTCTCGAAGGGATCAGATAGAGTCTATTTCATCATGATTTCATCATGATTCTAATCAATTATATGGTTTCAGGGTGGAATATCCCTAATCATTCATATGAACATATAAAACCCCATTAAGACTTTTGTCACCCTGGGGTATTGTGATGTCACCCTGGGGTATTGCGATGTCATCCTGGGGTATTGTGATGTCACCCTGGGGTATTGTGATGTCACCCTGGGGTATTGCGATGTCACCCTGGGGTATTGCGATGTCACCCTGGGGTATTGCGATGTCACCCTGGGGTATTGTTTGTAGATTAACCAGGATCAGATAGAGCTAGCCAGCTCCCAGACTGAAGGGGATCAGATAGAGCTAGCCAGCTCCCAGACTGAAGGGGATCAGATAGAGCTAGCCAGCTCCCAGACTGAAGGGGATCAGATAGAGCTAGCCAGCTCCCAGACCGAAGGGGATCAGATAGAGCTAGCCAGCTCCCAGACTGAAGGGGATCAGATAGAGCTAGCCAGCTCCCAGACTGAAGGGGATCAGATAGAGCTAGCCAGCTCCCAGACCGAAGGGGATCAGATAGAGCTAGCCAGCTCCCAGACCGAAGGGGATCAGACAGAGCTAGCCAGCTCCCAGACTGAAGGGGATCAGATAGAGCTAGCCAGCTCCCAGACTGAAGGGGATCAGATAGAGCTAGCCAGCTCCCAGACTGAAGGGGATCAGATAGAGCTAGCCAGCTCCCAGACTGAAGGGGATCAGATAGAGCTAGCCAGCTCCCAGCCCGAAGGGGATCAGATAGAGCTAGCCAGCTCCCAGACTGAAGGGGATCAGATAGAGCTAGCCAGCTCCCAGACTGAAGGGGATCGGATAGAGCTAGCCAGCTCCCAGACTGAAGGGGATCGGATAGAGCTAGCCAGCTCCCAGACTGAAGGGGATCGGATAGAGCTAGCCAGCTCCCAGACTGAAGGGGATCGGATAGAGCTAGCCAGCTCCCAGACCGAAGGGGATCGGATAGAGCTAGCCAGCTCCCAGACTGAAGGGGATCGGATAGAGCTAGCCAGCTCCCAGACCGAAGGGGATCGGATAGAGCTAGCCAGCTCTCACCTGGCTGGATGTTTGACACCCCCTGGGTTAAGAGGGAGACAGACAGGTGTACAGGGTTCTCTCTCTCACCTGGCCGGATGTTTGACACCCTCTGGGTTAAGAGGGAGACAGACAGGTGTACAGGGTTCTCTCTCTCACCTGGCTGGATGTTTGACATCCCCTGGGTTAAGAGGGAGACAGACAGGTGTACAGGTGTCTCTCTCTCACCTGGCTGGATGTTTGACACCCTCTGGGTTAAGAGGGAGACAGACAGGTGTACAGGGTTCTCTCTCTCACCTGGCTGGATGTTTGACACCCCCTGGGTTAAGAGGGAGACAGACAGGTGTACAGGTGTCTCTTTCTCACCTGGCCGGTCATTCTCTGATCCTCTCTGTGTGTTGAAGGAGTCCCAGGCTTTCAGCAGGCTTGGAGGGTAGCAGCCCTTGACACAGTGGAGACTGGACACATACACTAATATTAGTACTAGTACCTATTGACCTAGCAATTCTACATAGATTATCTGATCGAGACAAGCAGTAGAGGCAGCGAGACAGAGAAAGAGACAGAGGAGAGACAGAAAGAGACAGAGAGGAGAGACAGAGAGGAGAGACAGAGAGAGAGAAGGGAGGGAAGAGAGAGAGGGGGAAGAGAGAGAGACAGAGAGGAGAGACAGAGAGAGAGGGGGAAGAGAGAGAGAGGAAGAAGAGAGAGGGGGAAGAGAGAGAGGGGGAAGAGAGAGAGAGAGGGGGAAGAGAGAGAGAGGGGGAAGAGAGAGAGAGGGGGAAGAGAGAGAGAGGGGAGAGAGAGAGGGGAAGAGAGAGAGAGAGGGGGAAGAGAGAGAGGGGGAAGAGAGAGAGAGAGAGGGGAAGAGAGAGAGGAGAGAGAGAGAGAGAGAGAGAGACAGAGAGAGAGACAGAGAGAGAGAGAGACAGAGAGAGAGAGAGAGAGAGACAGAGAGAGAGAGAGACAGAGAGACAGAGAGAGAGACAGAGAGAGAGAGAGACAGAGAGAGAGAGAGAGAGAGAGAGACAGACAGAGAGAGAGACAGAGAGGAAGTGTATTTACTCCTTTAGTCCGATGAAGCCAGTGGTCTGGTTGTGTTTCTTCTCCTTTAGACTGCTCAGCTCCCTGAAACAGACAGACACCATTAGTACAGACAGACAGACAGACACCATTAGTACAGACAGACACCATTAGTCCAGACACACACCATTAGTCCAGACACACACCATCCAGACAGACAGACCAGACACATTTCCAGACATACACTCCAGACAGACACCCCCACAGTTAGACTCCCCACGCGGCGGGCGGTTAAAATGAGAGAGAAAACAACGCATTCAAATAAAATAGATCATAAATATAATCATTCATATCTACAGGCTACATTGAGGGTTTTCACGCGGCACGACTTTCCACTTCCTCACGCCTGGTCAAACTGATGCAACATGGGACATTTGGTCTTCTTTATTTTGGTTCCTGCATTTTCTCCCCTGAACCTCGTCGCTCCGTGAGAGAAGATGACAGAAAACCTTGACCGATGTCAACAGACTGAAGATTCCTTCTATGGATCTATGACATGTTTCTGGTGAGCACGGGTTGATTTAGTATTCTAGGACAACAAGTAATGACAGAACAGATGCTGACAGAAGAGATGCTGACAGAAGAGATGCTGAGATGCTGACAGAACAGAAGCTGAGATGCTGACAGAAGAGAAGCTGAGATGCTGACAGAACAGAAGCTGAGATGCTGACAGAAGAGATGCTGAGATGCTGACAGAACAGATGCTGAGATGCTGACAGAACAGAAGCTGAGATGCTGACAGAACAGAAGCTGACAGAAGAGATGCTGACAGAAGAGATGCTGAGCTGGATGCTGACAGAAGAGATGTTGAGATGCTGACAGAAGAGATGTTGAGATGCTGACAGAAGAGATGTTGAGATGCTGACAGAAGAGATGTTGAGAATCTGACAGAAGAGATGCTGAGATGCTGACAGAAGCTGAGATGCTGACAGAAGAGAAGCTGAGATGCTGACAGAAGAGAAGCTGAGATGCTGACAGAACAGAAGCTGAGATGCTGACAGAACAGAAGCTGAGATGCTGACAGAAGAGATGTTGAGATGCTGACAGAACAGAAGCTGAGATGCTGACAGAACAGAAGCTGAGATGCTGACAGAACAGAAGCTGAGATGCTGACAGAAGAGATGTTGAGATGCTGACAGAAGAGATGCTGAGATGCTGACAGAGATGCTGAGATGCTGACAGAACAGAAGCTGAGATGCTGACAGAAGAGATGCTGAGATGCTGACAGAACAGAAGCTGAGATGCTGACAGAACAGAAGATTCACAGTGTATTTTCTATATTAGCAGGTCAGGGTCTCAGATTCACAGTGTATTTTCTATATTAGCAGGTCAGGGTCTCAGATTCACAGTGTATTTTCTATATTAGCAGGTCAGGTCTCAGATTCACAGTGTATTTTCTATATTAGCAGGTCAGGGTCTCAGATTCACAGTGTATTTTCTATATTAGCAGGTCAGGGTCTCAGATTCACAGTGTATTTTCTATATTAGCAGGTCAGGGTCTCAGATTCACAGTGTATTTTCTATATTAGCAGGTCAGGGTCTCAGATTCAGTGTATTTTCAGTGTATTTTCAGTGTATTTTATATTAGCAGGTCAGGGTCTCAGATTCACAGTGTATTTTCTATATTAGCAGGTCAGGGTCTCAGATTCACAGTGTATTTTCTATATTAGCAGGTCAGGGTCTCAGATTCACAGTGTATTTTCTATATTAGCAGGTCAGGGTCTCAGATTCACAGTGTATTTTCTATATTAGCAGGTCAGGGTCTCAGATTCACAGTGTATTTTCTATATTAGCAGGTTAGGGTCTCAGATTCACAGTGTATTTTCTATATTAGCAGGTTAGGGTCAGGGTCTCAGATTCACAGTGTATTTTCTATATTAGCAGGTTAGGGTCTCAGATTCACAGTGTATTTTCTATATTAGCAGGTTAGGGTCTCAGACAGACAGACAGTGTATTTTCTATAGACAGACAGACAGAGTAATCACGTAGGTTAGGGTCTCAGATTCACAGACTAGTAATGTACGTAGGTCAGGGTCTCAGATTCAGACAGACAGATTTTCTATATTAGTAGGTCAGGGTCTCAGACAGTGATTTTCTATATTAGCAGGTTAGGGTCTCAGATTCACAGACATTTTCTATATTAGTAGGTTAGGGTCTCAGATTCAGACAGTGTATTTTCTATATTAGACAGGACAGACAGACAGGGTCAGACAGATTCACAGTGTATTTTCTATAATTAGCAGGTTAGGGTCTCAGATTCAGACAGACAGACAGACAGATATTACGTAGGTTAGGGTCTCAGACAGACAGACAGACAGACAGACAGTAATGACAGACAGGACAGACAGACAGACAGACAGACAGACAGACAGAGTAAGAGTAGGTTAGGGTCTCAGACAGACAGGACAGACAGACAGACAGACAGACAGACAGTCAGACAGACAGACAGACAGAGTAATGTCGTCAGACAGACAGACAGACAGAGTAAGGTTAGGGTCTCAGACAGACAGACAGACAAGACAGACAGACAGAGTAACGTACGTAGGTTAGGGTCTCAGACAGACAGACAGACAGACAGACAGACAGACAGACAGACAGACAGAGTAACGTACGTAGGTTAGGGTCTCAGACAGACAGACAGAGTAACGTACGCAGGTTAGGGTCTCAGACAGACAGACAGACAGACAGACAGACAGACAGACTCAGACAGACAGACAGACAGAGTAATGTACGTAGGTTAGGGTCTCAGACAGACAGACAGACGTAGGAGGGTCTCAGACAGACAGACAGACAGACAGACAGACAGACAGACAGAGTAACGTACGTAGGTTAGGGTCTCAGACAGACAGACAGACAGACAGACAGACAGACAGACAGACAGACAGACAGACAGACAGACAGTAACGTAAACGTAGGTTAGGGTCTCAGATAAACATACTTGGAGATGATAATCTCGTGGAGGATTTCTCCAAAGGTTTTCTGTTCCTCTCCATTCACCTGGTCACATCCTTCTACTGGGATAATCTATATATATAGAGAGAGAGACACACTGGAATGATCTACACAGAGAGAGACACAGAGAGAGAGAGACACTGGAATGATCTACACAGAGAGAGAGAGAGACACAGAGAGAGAGAGAGAGAGAGAGAGAGAGAGAGAGAGAGAGAGAGAGAGAGAGAGAGAGAGAGAGACAGAGAGAGAGAGAGAGACAGAGAGAGAGAGAGAGAGAGAGAGAGAGACAGAGAGAGAGACAGAGAGAGAGAGGTCAGGTTCAGATCAGCTCCTGCATTTTTCAGCATTTTCTTTAAAAAAGATAGATTAAGAGTCAGATAAACTTAGATTTTTTGTCTGGAACACATACTGGATTTTACCTCTACAACATAACCCCTACTTCAAATCAAAACTTAAAACCTACAACCTGATTTTGGACAGAATTACGGAATCACCTGGAAGGTTCACAACTACCAAGGATTTTACTCTATACAGCAAATTCTCTGGAAAACAACAGAAACCTGAAAACACCATCCAACCTGGAACTGAGTGAGTAATGCTTAGTCTGAAACTATATCTTATTTCCAAAAGCCAAGAAGAAAAATACACAACATTACTTTATAAGGACTGAATTCTAACATAATTCTGCCAAGCTTGATACAGCTTCAACTAGCACTGACGTGTCAAGTGAGAGGTGTCAAAGCCCATTAGCCCAACAATGGCAGGAGAGTCACACAGTCTACCCCAACCAAATGGAGAGGCCTTAGAAGCTCCCCTCCCGCTGTTCAGAGGCAATTAAAATACAGTACCCTGTGCATGTAAAGAATGAGAAGTCAAGAAAAGATTACAAAATGAAGCTCCTTATGGAAAATCAAGAGACACTTTTTGCTGACTATTACAAAAATGGGAACATCAGCAACCTTATCTTCCACACAAACCATCCCCGGGCATGGCACAGTGCTATATTAGCACACTACCCCTCTGTTACGAGAGCGGGGATTACCGAGGGGTGGAAACTCAGAATACTTGATAATGAGGACTCTGAGTCATGTAATATAAATATCTATAAGTCCGGAACAGTGATCGTACAAAGTAACCACAAACAGCTTCAGCTGGACTTTCACCTAATCAAAGAATTAGCCCAACAGGAGAAGCTCTCCTTGATAAAAGATACCCCCACCCCGAGCGGGTCAAACCAGAGCTCTTCATTATGTAACACCACAGACGAGCAACCCCCAGCGGAAAGTCAACCTCCCAGCACGGACTACCACTCCTCATTGAAATGAAGGACAAATTCCACCCAGCTGGAGGTAAGACAGGTGGAGCTGGAACAGCAGGTGATTACACTTCAGTCAGCACAGACCCAGACAACAGTCCAGCACAACAACACCCCCTTAACCAGACCCGGAGAGCTGGAGGTGGACAGAGACATATCTGCACTCTGGACTGTGGTGAGACAACTTCAACAGGAGAAAGAGCAGAATCAGGAGAAGAACAGAGCATTAGAGGAGAGGATCAGACTGCTGAGGGGGTGGAGGAGAGGTTGGGGGGGATGGAGGAGAGGGTGAGGGGGACGGAGGAGAGGGTGAGGGAGACGGAGGAGAGGTTGAGGGGACGGCGTGTGACAGAGAACAACCCACTAGAGAGGTGGCCACCCCCACAGAGAAGCCAGCAGAACAGCCCACCCCAGCACCTGACAAAAGTTTTGACACCACAGCAGAACAGTCCACACCAGACCCTGACCATAGAGTCGACACCACAGCAGAACAGACAAATGAAGAACCACAAGCCCAGCGGCTCTCACCCTCCGAGCACCCCCTGTCAGCCACCCTGATAGCCCTTCTGACAACCCCTCACACCCACTGAGGACAAACACAAGACACAGATTGTACTACTTATGGACTCAAATGGGAAATATATAGAAGAAAAAAAAACTTTTTCCCAAACATAGTGTGTCTAAACTCTGGTGTCCAAACACCCAGCGTGCCCTCGACCTTCTGTCTGAGGACCAACTAGGTTCACCCAGCCACATAATAATACACACAGGCACAAACGACCTGAGAGCACAGCAGGAAAGGGTGGCAACAGCACTGAAGGGAGTGATTGAAAAGGCTTCTTCTACTTTCCCCAACGCACAAGTGGTTATCTCCACCCTGCTACCACGAAAGACTTCCACCCTGCCACAATACAGCGGGTAAACGCAAGTATTTCCCGTGACTGTGCCTCAAAACCAAATGTTTTCCTGGCCCACCACTCCACCCCCTGGACTTGAACAGCCTCTATGACCAGGTCCACCTCTACAAGGCAGCAGTGCCCACCTTTGCCAGGACCTAAAGGACATCGCTCTCAAACGTATCCCCAACACTTCACACAGGAGCAACAGATCAATAGACTCTCCACCCAGACCAGCGAGACACCCTCCCAGACCTGCAGGACCCCCCCCTGGACCTACACATAGAGGACCCACGCCAAGAGGAATTACATCCAGACCACAGTACACCCAGACACATCCACACCCCCACCCCAACCAATCAACACCCCCCCACGTCAACCATGCCCACACCCCATTTAGGCCCCCTCAGATCAGACCTATGCCACTCCTGCCCACCCCATGCACCCCACCCCCGCAAAGAGGGCCTCAACATGGAAGCCACACATACGCCCAGGTAGTGAGCGGGCAAACAGTCCCAACCCCCACTCTCACACTCGCCCAAGCCAATAGCATGTACCAGATGCTCAGCAGGCTCTGCTCACACTTACTGGCCTGAGGCCAAACCACACGACCAACAACATTGGACATTCTATGGAACAAAAGCCTTCACTATATCATCCTGGAATATCCAAGGCCTGAGGTCATCTGCCTTTGGCCTAAAGAGCAGAAACCCGGACTTCACCAAAGAAATCGGTAACACAGACATTGTCATCCTGCAAGAAACCTGGTATAGAGGAGACGGACCCACTGGTTGCCCTCTAGGTTACAGAGAGCTGGTAGTCCCATCCACCACACTACCAGGTGGGTGGTATAGAGGAGATGGACCCACTGGTTGTCCTCTAGGTTACAGAGAGCTGGTAGTCCCATCCACCACACTACCAGGTGGGTGGTATAGAGGAGACGGACCCACTGGTTGCCCTCTAGGTTACAGAGAGCTGGTAGTCCCATCCACCACACTACCAGGTGGGTGGTATAGAGGAGATGGACCCACTGGTTGTCCTCTAGGTTACAGAGAGCTGGTAGTCCCATCCACCACACTACCAGGTGGGTGGTATAGAGGAGACGGACCCACTGGTTGCCCTCTAGGTTACAGAGAGCTGGTAGTCCCATCCACCACACTACCAGGTGGGTGGTATAGAGGAGATGGACCCACTGGTTGTCCTCTAGGTTACAGAGAGCTGGTAGTCCCATCCACCACACTACCAGGTGGGTGGTATAGAGAGATGGACCCACTGGTTGCCCTCTAGGTTACAGAGAGCTGGTAGTCCCATCCACCACACTACCAGGTGGGTGGTATAGAGGAGATGGACCCACTGGTTGTCCTCTAGGTTACAGAGAGCTGGTAGTCCCATCCACCACACTACCAGGTGGGTGGTATAGAAGAGATGGACCCACTGGTTGTCCTCTAGGTTACAGAGAGCTGGTAGTCCCATCCACCACACTACCAGGTGGGTGGTATAGAGGAGATGGACCCACTGGTTGCCCTCTAGGTTACAGAGAGCTGGTAGTCCCATCCACCACACTACCAGGTGGGTGGTATAGAGGAGACGGACCCACTGGTTGCCCTCTAGGTTACAGAGAGCTGGTAGTCCCATCCACCAAACTACCAGGTGGGTGAAACAGGGAAGATGGACCCACTGGTTGCCCTCTAGGTTACAGAGAGCAGTCCCTCCACCACACTCCAGGTGGGTGGTATCAAAACATGGAACTGGTTGTCCTGGCTAGGTTACAGAGAGCTGGTGGTCCCATCCACCACACTAAGGTGGGTGGTATAGATCCGGACCCACTAGTTGTCCTCCAGCTGGTAGTCCCATCCACCAGGGCTAAACCAAGGTGTCCAGGAAGACACCAGGGGTATGCTATTAGTCTAGAGCAGACCTAACTCACTCCATTAAATTAATCAAACCAGGAACATTCTACATTTGGCTAGAAATTCAAAAGGAAATTATCCTAACAGAGAAAAATGTCCTCCTGTGTGCTACCTATATCCCCCCACTAGAATCCCCATATTTTAATGAAGACAGCTTCTCCATCCTGGAGGGCGAAATCAATCATTTCCAGGCCCAGGGACATGTACTAGTCTGTGGCTGACCTAAATGCCAGAACCGGACAAGAACCTGACACCCTCAGCACACAGGGGGACAAACATCTGCCTGGAGGTGACAGCATCCCCTCCCACATATGCCCCCTAGGCACAACTATGACAACATAACCAACAAAAACGGGTCACAACTCCTGCAGCTCTGTCGCACGCTGGGTATGTACATAGTCAACGGTAGGCTTGGGGGACTCCTATGGTAGATACACCTATAGCTCATCTCTTGGCAGTAGTACTGTAGACTACTTTATCACTGACCTCAACCCAGAATCTCTCAGAGCGTTCACAGTCAGTCCACTAACACCCCTATCAGACCACAGCAAAATCACAGTCTACTTAAACAGAGCAATACTCAACCACGAGGCATCAAAGCCAAAGGAACTGAGTAACATTAAGAAATGCTATAGGTGGAAGGAATGCAGTTTGGAAACCTACCAAAAACAATTAGGCAACAACAAATTCAATCCCTTTTAGACAATTTCCTGGGTAAAACGTTCCACTGTAATAGTGAAGGTGTAAACTTGGCAGTAGAAAATCTTAACAGTATATTTGACCTCTCAGCTTCCCTATCAAATCTAAAAATCTCAAATAGAAAACCGAAGAAAATTAACAATAATGACAAATGGTTTGATGAGGAATGCAAAATCTAAGAAAGAAATTGAGAAACCTGTCCAACCAAAAAAACATAGAGACCCGGAAAACCTGAGTCTACGCCTTCACTATGGTGAATCACTAAAACAATACAGAAACACACTACGGAAAAAGAAGGAACAGCATGTCAGAAATCAGCTCAATGCAATTGAAGAATCCATAGACTCTAACCACTTCTGGGAAAATTGGAAAACACTAAACAAACAACAACACGAAGAATTATCTATCCAAAATGGAGATGTCTGGGTAAACCACTTCTCCAATCTTTTTTGGTTCTATAACAAAGAACAAAGAGCAAAACATATACATGATCAACTACAGATCTTAGAATCAACTATTAAAGACTACCAGAACCCACTGGATTCTCCAATTACATTGAATGAGTTACAGGACAAAATAAAAACCCTCCAACCCAAAAAGGCCTGTGGTGTCGATGGTATCCTCAATGAAATGATCAAATATACAGACAACAAATTCCAATTGGCTATACTAAAACTCTTTAACATCATACTTAGCTCTGGCATCTTCCCCAATATTTGGAACCAAGGACTGATCACCCTAATCCACAAAAGTGGAGACAAATTTGACCCCAATAACTACCGTGGAATATGTGTCAACAGTAACCTTGGGAAAATCCTCTGCATTATTATTAACAGCAGACTCGTACATTTCCTCAATGAAAACAATGTACTGAGCAAATGTCAAATTGGCTTTTTACCAAATTACCGTACAACAGACCATGTATTCACCCTGCACACCTTAATTGACAACCAAACAAACCAAAACAAAGGCAAAGTCTTCTCATGCTTTGTTGATTTCAAAAAGCCTTCGACTCAATTTGGCATGAGGGTCTGCTATACAAACTGATGGAAAGTGGTGTTGGGGGTAAAACATATGACATTATAAAATCCATGTACACAAACAACAAGTGTGCGGTTAAATTGGCAAAAACACACACATTTCTTCACACAGGGTCGTGAGAGGGTTAGACAGGGATGCAGCTTAAGCCCCACCCTCTTCAACATATATATCAACGAACTGGCGCGGGCACTAGAAAAGTCTGCAGCACCCGGCCTCCCCTGCTAGAATCCGAAGTCAAATGTCTGCTGTTTGCTGATGATCTGGTGCTTCTGTCACCAACCAAGGAGGGCCTACAGCAGCACCTAGATCTTATGCACAGATTCTGTCAGACCTGGGCCCTGACAGTAAATCTCAGTAAGACCAAAATAATGGTGTTCCAAAAAAGGTCGAGTCACCAGGACCACAAATACAAATT